>NW_021703778.1:90946989-91171267 GCF_005190385.1 Monodon monoceros | reverse complement strand
TGTGTGTGTGTGTGTGTGTGTGTGTGTGTGTGTGTGTGTGTGTGTGTAATTTATTGTTCCACTGCTGCTGGCTCGTCCCCGGGCGCTGGCTTCTCGACCTGCGACTCTGGAGGAATCAGATACTGGACCTCCTCCGTACTGATGGCTACTTTATCTGGCTGGAGCCACCTCTTGAAATGTTCCAAGGTGCTAGGAAAGAGCAGGAGAAAAGGGTGGCTGCATCAGACCTCACTGATTAATTACTTAATGATTATCTCAGTTACTCAAAGACTGCCTTCCCGCCCACCACCAATTTCTTCCTATAATTGTTTTTCACTGCTAATGTGGGGAGCACAGATACTCCTCTGACAGCTGTGCATCCTGGCAGCTCCGTGGCATAATTTACCCCCTAGTGGGCACTTGGGCGACAAGCAGCACCAGGCCGCCTTCAAATGCAGAGTCTCTGAAGGCTTGATGAGAACAGCTAAAGAGCTTATGCCTCAGTCCCATCTTTTTTTCCTCAAAACTGGAGAGAAGAGAAATTGTCAAGGGGAGGAAACATTCAAATAAATACCAAATTATTAGTGAGGCAGAAACCTGAGCATCTTGAAATCTCTTATACCTGAGGTAGTCTGAGGCTTAATTATACTTACAGCACTTAGTTGTACTAAACACGACTTTTCGTGTGTTTTTGTTTGTTTAGTTCTTTCTACAGCAAGAGGCCAAGATGGAAACATCTGAGTAGCAATGTCCCCCACAAAGGAATGGCCACTATGCCAGGGGGCTCTTTTTTGTTTGGATCTGTGGGGAGGGGGAAGTGTCCCCCTCCCACTTTCCTTGAGTACCCAGGATATCTCCACCCTAAAGCTATTAGACATTCACGGTAAATTGCAAATGACTAGGAATAATATAAACCTCATTCTGTGCTCTTCAATAGCAAAAAATCGTAAGCCAAGAAATAAGGCCATAACCAGCAGATTTCAGACACCTAAAATGAGGGAATCATGTTGTGGACAGTAGGATTTCCCAGCCCATTGCTCCCTTGCCAAAAGCATGCCATAAGGAGGGTCACACATCTGGCCTTCACATACGTGAAGAACCACATAATTCCACTACAAAATGGACTGTGTTTAAAACATGAAGTTTGAAACCAAATGCACATCTACTGTTTCCTGGTGCTTGTTCTGAACACTGATAGAAAGAAGCATTCCCACAGATGTAGGCTCAGGGCAACAGGTGCCCACAGCTCAACAGGTGCCCATAGCTCAGGGGACTAAGGTGCTATGTGGGCATTTAATCTTCATCTACCATACTTTTCATAAAATTGTTTCAATTATTTCTATAAGGAAGGGAAACCCACATTATTTTAGGTATTAATAAATACACAGAAACATAAACTTGAGTCTTGGTGCTGATCTAATTTCTGAGAAGAAGAATTACTATTTGAGAATTATGCAGGAGAAAGTTGTCTTTTCTTCTCAGAACTGGAGAGGAAGGAAATATTGAAGAGGAGAGAATATAATACCAAATTATTAGTGGCTCAGAAATCTGTGCATCTTCATCTTTTGTGTTTGGGGCAGTTTAAGGCTCAATTGGGAAAAGAAAAGAGTAAAATGTATATTATTTTCTGAACCCTCAGAGGGAAGTTGACCTGACCTTAGATGCCATACTGATTTCTGAAGGATCTGGGGGCACGCTGATGCAATATTTGAGATAATGTAAGTGAAAATACTTTGCAAATTAAAAAATAAAATGTAACCATGAAGTTCTATTCACATACTGTCCATGATTTCAGCAGCAGTATCTTCATCTGATACCATGGGACTCTCAAAATCAGTGTTAATGCTATGATGTAAACTTAGGTTAAGTCATATTCCCCTAAGACCTTGTGTTAAAATTCAGGTTTTTATTTCCCTCACTGATTTTCATTTTGAATAATTTCTTACTGAATTTTAAAATTCTGTTAGGAAGAATAATA
The DNA here is from genome assembly GCF_005190385.1 of Monodon monoceros. Classification (NCBI taxonomy): domain Eukaryota; kingdom Metazoa; phylum Chordata; class Mammalia; order Artiodactyla; family Monodontidae; genus Monodon; species Monodon monoceros. Next base: position 91,169,310 of record NW_021703778.1, on the reverse strand, counting down.
TTAAGAATAGCTAACACACAGTACTGACCCTGTGCCAGGCACTGTTCTAAGTGCTTTATACATAGTAACTCATTTAATGCTCATAACAACCCTATAAGGTAAGAGGTACTACTCCTGCTTTACAGAGCAGGAAGCTGAGGCACACACAGGTTACTCACCCAGAAACATACAACCAGTAAGTGGCAGAGCTCTTATCCGCGGTGTCAAGCACCATCCTGCTCTTTGTGGCAGAATGCCCTCTCCTCCTTTCTGCATCCAGCCCATCTGCAGATACTGTTCTCCTTTGGTACAAAACCAGACCCCAGAGGGAGCTCAATGGTCTTCCAACTCCTAACGCACGTTGTCACTTCCACTCATCTGGCTCTTTTCTTATGCTGCCTCGTTTTGTTAGGTATGTCTACATATAAATTTGTCAGCTCTCCCCACCTAGTTCTGAGGACCAAAAAAAGGCTCTAAAACGTCCTTACATCTCCCCTCCATGCCTACGACATCAAGCACAGTGCCTTCATAGTAGATTAAGAAATTCATTCATCTGGTCTACACAAATTTGAGTGTCTACTCAAATTTGACAGAAATATGACAGAAACTCTGTAAGGCAGTGGAGATTGATAGGTAAGAAGACTTGGTTCCAGTTGTTGATTGATTACTACTTTCTCAAGCACAGTGTGTACTTAAAAATGAAGACAATAGTTTATTCTCAACTCTGCTCAACCTGTGATCAAGATGTAGGTGGGGGGGCTTCCCTGGTGGCACAGTGGTTAAGAATCCGCCTGCCAACGCAGGGTACACGGGTTCAAGCCCTGGTCTGGGAAGATCCCACATGCCGCGGAGCAACTAAGCTCATGAGCCACAACTACTGAGCCTGCGCTCTAGAGCATGCGAGCCACAACTACTGAGCCCATGTGCCACAACTACTGAAGCCTGCGCACCTAGAGCCTGTGCTCTGCAACAAGAGAAGCCACCGCAATGAGAGTCCGCGCACGGCAACAAAGAGTAGCCCCTGCTCGCCACAACTAGATAAAGCCTGCACGCAGCAACGAAGACCCAACGCAGCCAAAAAAAAAAAAAAGATGTAGGTGGGGAATTTGCTTTTTGGCAAAAATACTCATTCCCCGGGCTTCCCTGGTGGCACAGTGGTTGAGAGTCCGCCTGCCGATTCAGGGGACACGGGTTCGTGCCCCGGTCTGGGAGGATCCCACGTGCCGTGGAGTGGCTGGGCCCATGAGCCATGGCCACTGAGCCTGCGCATCCGGAGCCTGTGCTCCGCAACGGGAGAGGCCACAACAGAGAGAGGCCCGCATACCGCAAAAAAAAAAAAAAAAAAAAACTCATTCCCAAAAATCTGCCACTGGACTAAGCAAATAAAGCAACCTTACAAAGGATGATTTTAGCTCAGAAAAGCTGATGTTGATATCAACTTATATCTGGACTCAGATGTCGCTCTCCCTGACTTCTTTAGAGGAGGAGAAATGCTTTCAGTGAAATAGACCGTCACCTGGAGCTGGACTGAGAATAAATTACCTCTCATCAGAATCAAGTCCATCCACAAAGAATTCTGATGCTAACTTCTCCTGGAGGAACCGATCCCAGCATTCCTTCTTTGCTTGGGCCAGGGTTCGAAGCATGTCCTTGGAAGTCACTTCCTGATGTAAACCTTTGATTCTTCTCAGTTTCTTCTCTAAAGAGAGAGGAAGTTGAACTTAACAAGGAAAGTGAGTATGAAACAAAACTAATCTAAAATTCAAAATGCCAGACTTCCCTCGAGGTCCAGTGGTTGAGACTCTGCGCTTCCACTGCAGGGGGCACGGGTTCAATCCCTGGTTGGGGAACCAGGATTCCACATGCCACACAGTGCGGCCAGACAAAACAAAACAAAGCAAAAATGCAAAATGTCAACTTAAAAATTCTCTCACTGATGAGTACAAGCACACTCCCTGAAAAAGAGCTCATTTTTTTAAGGAGGACAAACGTACATTTTTCTTTTTCCATCCCAATGCCTTCTCTCTGCATTGTACCAAATAACTGTTTAATTGTTTAACCCCAGAAAAGGGGTTTATAGGTTCTCATAAATAAATTGATGGCATGGTTTGTCTGAAATCATAGAAGCCCAGCAGGTATCTCTCTAAGAAATGCTTGTTTTCCCTGGCTTGACATGTGTATACTATTTTCTTTTTTCAACTCCTGAAAATAGACTCTCGGAGGAGTAAATGGCTTTTTTTGTTACAGTGTCATAAAGTGGTTTCCAAACCTCATGAGAAAGAATTAGATAACATGAAGAGAGATTCGTTGGTTCATTAGACACAAAAATTGACTTGATGAGAACTCAATAATAAGAGACCTTTAAGATCTCTATGTGTGATTAAGTTCTTGATTAAAGAAAAGGAATCTCCCAATGTTTTTTTTGAAGGTTGTTCTGCTTGTGGCCTGGATGTTGGAGCCTAACAAAAACAAACATCTTGTAATCCCTGTGAGAGTGATCCATTATGGCTTCCTGGTGATACATGTTTAGTTACTCTTCTTTGCATTTTAAGAATAACTGATGAACAGATAGCCCCTTTAAAAGAATACAAGTAAGGGTATCACCATTTGCCTTCTGCCTTAATTTAGTCTTGCCTCCAACTATAATAAATAGGTAAATGATGACTTTTTGGAGGGGAGGGGTGGACATCAAGCCCACCAATAGAAACTTTATGATTTGCAATCTTGTTTTCATTTCTAAACAAGCCGCATCAGCTGGAACCCACTGATCAAAACAAACACCTTTTGTTGCTACAAGCTACCACCAAAAGCTCACCCATGTAAAAAAAAAAAAAATCTACAGTTGATAAATGTTAAATATTTGAGGAGTTTTTTTCTCCTGGAGGATGGGTAAAGGATTATGTATATCTCAGGTTGAACTGGCTAAAAGTTTTGAATTGTTGCTCTTAGTGGATTCTCTGATATAAGTTTATTTGGCAATAAAAACAATCTTTATGTTGTCAGGCCTTGATTGTCAAGGTGGGAGGTAGTCTTTTGGGCTGGAAAAGGTCTTCCCCTTTCTGAGGGTGCTGAGTCCCTGATCAGATGTGATCAGGCAGAAACAGGTGCCTTGCATCCTCCAAACCCGCTTGCCATTATCTTCCAGACTCTGCCAAAGGCAACAGGAATCCCTCTTATTTTCTTCAGGGGAGGACATTTTAATCATCTTAACTAACTTAACTAAAATCTTAACTGATTTTAGAAAAGATCCGTGGAGTTTTAACTTTCTGAACCAGTCTTCACCAGTCAAAAACATCACTGAATCCATGAAAGTTTCTTATATGCCCTGGGCACAGAGCACCAACAAGCCAAAGGATCTGGTTCTTCAGCTTCCTAAGACTGTGGCTTCTTCTCCTATCATCATTAAACAGATATTCTGACTACAACAGAATTGGTAACCTCCTCGGCCACTGGTGCAAGTATTACTATACTATCTCTGGTGGCTTCCCAACAAATTTCATATTACACCCTCATCTTTCTCATTAGCCATCATTCCACCTGTGTTTTTCTCATATTTTTTTCCTCCAGTACATCATTAACCAAATTCCTTCTATTTTTCCAAGAAATTTCTTAGCAATCATGTAAACTCTATTCTGACTCTTCTTTCTGTCCTTCCTCAAATGCTTCTTCTTCCTGAATTGCCTTTCCTTCCTCAAATAATTATCCTCAGGTTTGGTTTTGTGACATATTGATGCATCTCATGGATGTCTAATAATAAAGGTTAACACAATTCTGAAGATTGGCAATCACTGCCCAAGACTGATATTTGTCTTTCCCCTAGCACGGGACAATCTGAATCTCTTTCCTGTGTTAGGAGTCTCTCTAAATACTTAAGGAAGGCCACAGGACAGGGCAGTGAAGATGTGTTCAGGAAATATTTAAAAACTAAAATGGCTAACAAGAGGCAGAATGAATTTTATGTCAGTATACTCCCATCCCAACCATCAATCTATTAAATCTATTTCTCAAACTGTAGCATCATAAATCCACATGTAGCTCTGGGACCATGGCCTTCTTCTTTCAGGATGCATAAGGTATGACACTTTGGGGTTATCTGAATACATGGGCCACCAAGAGTGAACAAGAGTGTCCTACAGAATGCCAATAAATAAAGCAGAAGTGAGATGAAACAGTCAGAGGCAGGAGATGACAAAGACTGTTAAGGGATGTACAAGGAAAAGAGGGCTCCTTCCCAACAACCAACCTGAAACACCCCCTAGAATTACATCTGACAGATAAATGTGGTAAGGACAAAAAAACAAAAAAACAGAGAATAGAAAACCAGGTTTGATGTAACAGAACTTCAACATGCTTCCTGAAAACCACCAGCTTCTGATTAAAAAATAAAAAAAAAAAAAGCCATCTAACTTACCTAGAGATGCTAAATACACTTCTGAATCCTGCAGGGGAGCCCAAGGCTTTACAGCTGGCTGCACAGCAAAGTCTGGGGCCTCCCTCTGGCCTGTGCCTGCAGAGTAAGAATCCATAAAGGAGTCTGAGAAAGCATTGCTGGCACTATCCTCTTGGTCAGGATGTGGCAGACAGGAACAGATTTCAGCCCAAAGATCCGGGCCAGATCTTGTAGTTGTAGAGTCAACGTTCTCAAACATTTTCATTTGGAATCTGAGCTGAAAAAACAGAAGCACAAGTGAATAAGGACTGACTTAGGAAGGAAGGTAATAGCCTTTTATCAAGTTTCTCTTAACAAAATTTAAAATGTCTTCTATTACATTCCTATGTTATAGAGAAAAAGATGACAAAAGGGTAATTAGGTTCCTCTTCTGGCTCTGCACTCAGGTTGCTTTCATAATGAAGTTTGTCTTTTAAAATGGAATTTCTTTTTTTATTAATTAATTAATTAATTAGTTTTTGGCTGTGTTGGGTCTTCGTTGCTGCACGTGGGCTTTCTCTAGTTGCGGCAAGTGGGGGCTATGCTTCGTTGCAGTGTGCGGGCTTCTCATTGCAGTGGCTTCTCTTGTTGTGGAGCACGGGCTCTGGGCGTGTGGGCTTCAGTGGTTGTGACACGTGGGCTCAGTAGTTGTGGCTGGTGGGCTCTAGAGCACAGGCTCAGTAGTTGTGGCGCACAGGCTTAGTTGCTCCGCAGCATGTGGGATCTTCCTGGACCTGGGCTCGAACCTGTGTCCCCTGCATTGGCAGGCAGATTCTTAACCTCTGCGCCACCAGGGAAGTCCCTTAGAATGGAATTTCTATAAGCCAGACACAAAAGGACAAATATTGAATGATTCCACTTATATGAGGTCTATGCAGTCAAACTCATAGAGACAGAAAATAGAATGGTGGTTGGAGGCGGAGATGGTAATGGGAGTTACTGTTTAATGGGTACAGAGTTTCAGTTTGGGAAGTTCTAGAAATAGATGGTCGTAATGGTTGTACAATAATGTGAATGCCACTTAACAGTACATCTATAAATGGTTAAAATGGTAAAATTTATGTTATGGATGTTTTAACACATATACGCACACACACACAGAGGAATTTCTAGGACATTTCCAGTGAGGACAACCATTCTGCACTTTTCTCCAAAGATCTCCAAAATGCAACCACTCTGTCCTCAGCCAATTAAATTCTGTTTTCAATAGGATGCAGACTAAAGGCCCTGCACAGTTCCATATACAGTACACCAGGATAATAAAAATGCTGCTTGGTGAAAACTGTCGGAGAGTACTGTCATATGCAAGACTCATGTGCTCATTACATGGTGACGCTGGGCTATACGGCTCATGTTCTTATTTTAATAGAAAAATGGAAAGATAGACATTGTCATCATTTTACAGATGAAAAAACTGAGGATAATATGGGTAACTTGTCAAAAGCACATTACTGATACAGAGTGAATCCCTGATTGGAAACCAGACCTGTGACGCTCCAAAAGCCATGTTTTTACCCATTATCACTCTGCCTGTTTGGGACTCTATACTGAAAGTAGCCTGAGCAGAGCTAAGTGGTAAGGACTACCCACAAAGCCTGGGGGCTTTCGTAACTATCTAGTCTAATAGGATGAATTGACACCTTCTTACAGGAGGGACCTTTGAGATTAGGTAGGCTGCCTGGGAAAAGGTCTGAATAATTCCAGGAGAGAGCGCCCAGCCAGCGCAATGGCCCGGAAGTAAAAGGGCCAGATATGTGACGGAGTCCCTGTATGAACTGATGCCAAGGGTCACAATGAGGCTCCACCCCTATCCCGAAGTCGTTTGAACCCACCCACACCAAAACTTTGCTAGCATCAGAGCCCTGGTCCCCTGGTCCCCCGGTCCCCCGCAGGAAGTCCATACCAGCGCGGAAAACCCTGGTGTCCAGATCTCGGGCCTCAGTCGCTCAGGCCTCAAGGACTGGCTAGGAGGGACGACTCAGGCCCCGAGGCACCTCTGTGGTATCTCGGAATGCGGACGGAGCCGGGGATACAAAACGCTGGGCACCCCCGCGCCTCTCCACCTACCGCAACCTCCTGCCCCGCAGCCCGCAAACGCTCAGCTCAGTTCAGTCGCTGGCAGCCTGGGAGAAATAGGGAGGCGGAGTTTCCAGGTGACGGATCCCTGGAGTCCTCCAACCACCTCCCAAACTGGCGATGTTCTGTGCGTCAATTGGTCGAGTGGAGCTCAGCAGGGTAAGGAAGCGAGAAGCAGAGTGCTAGGAAACGATGGGCGGGACTGTTGTTGCCTGGAAACGGTGGAGAACACGCCCTGGGCCCCAGTCTTCCCAAGGGCCAGGTAGATTTGGCTCACACCAGTGCGTTACAGCCGCGCGGACGGCGCCTTCCACGTGGTTCCTGCTCAGATAGGGAAGCCCAGTTTCCAAGGCCTTGACTTTTCTTGGTTACCTGAGCAAGTTAATCTCCTCGGCAGTTCTCTGGGCTGCTGTTTGTCCCCTCAAATTTCAGCACTTCGATACGCAAATTAGAGGACTTTTGCTCCTCGAATGGGGTTGGAAGCGATTACTTTCCTTACTCTCACAGGAGATCCAGGTCCCGCTCACCAAGTTATGTAGCTTTCCCACATTCATTTAGTCAATAGACATCAAGCTCATGCTGTGTTCGAGGCATTGTGTTAAGCGGGAATTCAAGACAGGTAAGACTTGGTATGGGTCCCAGCCTTAAAGCTTAGGAGGAAGCGCCATGGAGACAGACAAGTTTACAAATAACATCAAAGAGTTATAGAGGATATGATGGAAGTGTGGCCAGAGTACATAAAGGAGAGAGTGGTCATGGGAAATGTGTGTCAGAAACTCTTTTTTTTTTTTTTTTAAAGGAGATGACCTTTGATATCCTTCAGGGGTTATCCGTTCGCTGAGATGCAACCCTCCCAACCTGATCCCCAATTTCCAGGGCAGGTTACTGTCTCCCAAAAGACACATGTGAAGAAAGACATCAGCCAACCATCTGTAGAAGTAGCTTGGCTGAGGGTATAATCTCTAGATGTGTCCAAAGCCAATCAATGTGGCTATGGTGGTAATAACTACCACCATGTGAAAGGGAACTACAATGTACTCTGTTACATTTATAACCATTCTTAGAATATGCAAACAGAAGGAAGTGGAAAGCAAGAAGGTTAGAAAACAAAGGAGCAAATAATAGGCAAGATTTTGGCAGTGCTTATTCACAGAGAATATATGAGGATGGGCGGATCAACAGAGTCCTCCAACTGCCACCCGACCTGGTGACACGAATCTGGTAGCATCTGATTCATAGAAAGGATCACTGTCATAGATTTATGGGTGCTTCATTGAGCTGCTACATGGCCTTTCAACTCACTTATGAAGTTTTCTCTAATTTTCTGCTCACCAAAAAAACCTCTTGATTTCATATTTGGCCTCTTACATATCTTGATACCAGGATGAGGGTGCCTTTAACAGTAGGCACAAACAGTGGCTGGTATAAAATTGAATACACCTTTTAACTTAAAATTACAGTTGTAAATTAAAAAATGGTCACCCTTAGCGATTCATCTGTGTCCTTTGAGTTTAATTAGTGTGTGCACTGAATAAATCCAAACCAGATCCTGGACTTGCAAAGCTGAAACCATAAGCCCTGGTGATCTCCCCCTCCCCAAGGACTGTTCACACTGGGAAGCCACATGAGGGCAGTCAGCATCCCTCTATCTTAGTCTCTGCTTTAACCACAATGTGATTAGCACAAATATGTTTTATATTTGTTTCCTCAACCAGCCTAGGCCTTCACTGAGGTCAGGAACCATGTCTTTCTTACCTCTGTATCTCTAGAGCCAAGTGATGCTTGGCAAATGTTCAAAACTTGTTTGGTGTCTGAATGTTTAAATTAGAACCCTCATGGTCAAAGACCACACTGAATTGGAGCTAGACCTTGTGATTCACTCTTCAGTCCCTTCTCCAAGTTGCAACCAGGGTAATCTTTTTGAAATGGAGATTAGATCATGTCACACACACACACACACACACACACACACACACACACACACACACACCCCAGAAACTCTTTCCCATTGCTCTCAAATTAAAGACTTAAACCCTTATCACAGTAAGTTAGGTGGAGTTCTTAGTTCAAACTATAGAGCTCATTCTAGCCAGTTTAAGCAGTAAAAGGAATTAATTAAAGCTGCTCTGTACAATAAAATTTCTGTGATGATAGAAATGTTCTGTATTTGAGCTGTCCAATAAGGTATCCACTAGCTTCATGTGATTATTGAGCACTTGAGATGCAGTTTCTGTAACTGAAGAACTGAATTAAATTTTTTTTCATTTTAATTAATTTAAATAGCCACAGGTGGCTAATGGCTATTCTATTGTACACCACAGTATTAAAGGATATTAAATAGTTCACAGAATCTCAAGATGGACCAAAGAGTCAGACTTGGGGTCTATACCCACTGAGTAAACCTCAGTGTCCAAACCTCACTGAGGGACTTCTCAGGGAGCACCCCAATGCCATTGAACATAGACACTGCAGCTGGGCACTGGACACAAGAACTTCCCCCACTCTTAGTCCCCCAAATCAGATACCTCCAATGCTATCTTGTCAGACATGTATTCCACACTGTGCCTGCTTCCTCTGCTATATGCCTCTGAACCAAAGGTTCTGCCTGATCAAAGGAGCCCAGGTGATGGATGCCCAAGTTGCAAGGGAGGCTGGGAAGGCCAGTTTCTGAATTCCACCTCTTGGAGGCAGTACTTAATGTGGGAAATTCCCCACACAAGAGTGTTGAGAAGATGCTGGATGTCCAAAGGGTACGACAAAAATCTACTTTGTGTGGTCTATAAGAGTCCTTTTCAAACTTTAATATGCAGACAGATGATCTGAGGATCTTGTTAAAATGCAGATTCTCACTCAGCTGATCTGGAGGGAAGGAGGAAAAAGATTCTGCGGTTCCAGCAGATGTTGCCCATGTTGCTAATCCACAGACCACATTTTGAGTATTTTAAAAAAAAAACAACGTTTCTGAAATATAATTCACATTCCATACAATTCACCCTTTTGTCATGTGGCTGGTTCTCAGAGGCCTTGGCTTCTCTTGATTTGGATGTTTCTGAGCCTGTTCTCCGGCTCTCTTGTGAATCCTATGAGGCACTAATATCCTTTCAATAATTCCGTCTCTTATGAAGTTAACAGAAGTTGGTTTCAGTACTTTGCATTTAAGAACTCTGACAAATACATCTTCTGATCCACTTGGAGTTTTAATCTCAGGACACGAGCATATGGGAGGCAAAAGGGAGATCTCTAGTCCTTCTCATGCTGTTAGGGAGAAGGACAAGTGTAAAAACATTGCTTCTGAGATGTGTGTGCTTAATTACATATATAACAGCTTTATTGAGTTATATAAGTCACAAAATATAATACCCTTTAAAGTATACAACACAGTGCTTCTTGGATATTCAGAGTTTAGCAATCCTCATTTTGTTTTGTTTTGTTTTAAAATAACTTTCAAGAGTCTTTCCAGACTCAAGGGACGTCGAGCATATCTACATGGAATCTACACTTAATGAATCATTCTCACAGCCTCTCAACTCAACTCATTCTGCTTACTCCTTCACTCCTATTCTTAACGCAGTCCCGCCTCGGCACTAGGCCTCACTGATTGGTTGGTGCCGACTGACGTCATCAGAGCGCGACATGGCCGCCGCGGCTGGGTGGTCATGTGGCTGGGCGGCCGCGTGTGGCTCCAGGTTTTTGGGCAAGTGTGCTTCAACCTCCGGCGCCTCACCTTTGCCAGGACTTGGGGTGGCCGTAGGGGCCCCATGGCGGAAACACTTTCGACCAGGGCCGAGGCAGCTAGCGGACTGGGAGCTCCGGCTCAGCAAAATGGAGAAGCGGGTGGCGACGCGAGGGGTGAGCAGCCCCCAGGGCGCCCGGAGCCAGCGGGCCCAGGAGTGGAGCCGGCCCCGGGGGACGCGACGCAGGCCGCAGGGAGCGGGGAGCAGGCCGCGACTGCAGCTCCGGGCCCCGGCAAGCGGAAGAAGCGGCGGGGAGCAACCGGGGAGCGCGTCGTGCCGCCCCCGAAGAAGCGGCGGACAGGCGTTAGCTTCGGCGATGAACACTTTGCCGAGACCAGCTACTACTTTGAGGGCGGCCTGCGCAAGGTGCGGCCCTATTACTTTGACTTCCGAACTTACTGCAAAGGCCGCTGGGTGGGCCACAGCTTGCTGCACGTCTTCAGCACCGAGTTCCGAGCCCAGCCTCTTGCCTACTACGAAGCCGCGGTCAGGGCAGGGCGCCTGCACCTCAACGAGGAACCAGTACAGGACCTCAGCGTTGTGCTCAAGGTGGAGTCCTCATGGGGCCTGCCCAAAAGGGGGCAGGGTTTTATTTCATAGTTACTAGGGCATAGGTACTGGAGTAAAATCGGGGTAATTCTGAAGCGTTCTGATTTTCACTTGGAACACTCTTTTAGCGCCCCATCTCCGCAGGTAGACAGCCTGTATGCTTAAGAACTCAGCCCACTTATCCCCTCCATCAAGGCGTCTTCGGTGTTTCCAAGGGACAGAAGTTGTAATTCTCATAGCTCCTTTTACGCACTGTCTTGTGGCACTGGTGCTTATGACTTTCTACCTTGCGTTGTAGATCTCTATACAAATAACAATAACCGAGACTATCATTTATATCTCCTGACTGTGTGCTGGGCACAGAGTTAAGCATTAGGTACTTTAACATTTAATTCTAATGACAAACTTGTGGAGTAGATACTGCCACCTGATTTTACCTGTGAGGAAGCTGAGAAAACTAAGGTAAACCTCACAGAGGTAAGGTAACAGTGCCACTTCCAACGCCTGTGTTCTTATAACTTCTGCTTAAATTATTTATCACAGAGCCTGATAAGATAGAATTGTGAAATGACAGAGATTGAGACTAGAATTGTCTAGCCCAGTGCTTTGACTCTTTAAAATTCCATCACAGCTGAGGTACCAGACACCCTTGTTATTAACACTGCCTCACCATAGTTGTGAGGGGATGCAAGGCATTTGGAGAGTGAGTGGTTTGAATCCCCTCTCCCATCCCAATTTTGAGAAGCAGAGGTCTGGACTGACCCTCACATTTTACAGATGAAGAAACTGAGGCCTGGAGAAGTTAAGTGACTTTCCTAAGAGCATACAGTAGGCCTGTAGCAAATCCAGCTGTAGAGCCCAAATCTCTGGACTTAGAGCTTGGTGTTTGTTCAAGGTCACAATAAGTGATGATTTATGGAGGTTTTTTTCCTTTATTTTAGAAAAATTTACTTTTCGAATATAACTTTGTGGTAGAGAAAATACGAATAAGCAGAATAACAACAACAAAAATCCATACTCTTACCACCCAGGGATATCACCGTTAACATTTTGTGTATATCCTATGAGTTTTTCAATGTCTGCTATCTACCTGTATGTCTGTGTTTTTGCAAAGTGAGACTACACTATGCACACTGCTTTTTCTGTTTAAGGATGTACTGTGACCATTCTTCCATGTCAGTAAGGAAGAGGGGAGGAAGCTGTGTGTGCTGCTGACTGATTATAGGTGGCTGGACCCTGGGCTGACTGGTTGCCTATGTCATTGGCAGGACAATGACTTCTTACGGAACACAGTGCACAGGCATGAGCCACCAGTTACAGCAGAACCCGTCCGCCTGCTAGCAGAGAACGAAGATGTGGTGGTTGTAGACAAGCCTTCTTCCATTCCTGTCCACCCCTGTGGCCGCTTCCGACACAACACGGTCATCTTCATCCTGGGCAAGGAGCATCAACTCAAGGAGCTACACCCATTGCATCGGCTTGACCGTCTTACCTCTGGGGTCCTTATGTTTGCCAAGACAGCAGCCGTCTCGGAGAGAATTCATGAACAGGTTCGGGACCGGCAGGTGAGCTAAGCTTTTGCCTCCTGCAGGCCACCTTCTGACCTCATGAATGCTCTGTGTTGAAAGGGTGTCACTGAGTTCTAGATCTGAAGTGAGCCTTCATGTTTATCTGGTCATGCCGCCTATCTTCAGGAAGGTCAACACCTAAAGTGCCAGAGACAGGTTATTATCTCTCATGTTTCAAAAGATCTTTAGAGATGGCATATACTGCCTCTCAGTAATATGCTGTTTTGAAGATTTAAAGTGCTGACAGGCTGAGCAAGGTTTTTAAGACTGTGGTGAGAATCTACTTGGTGGGAAGAATTCTGGATGGCGTTGGAAGATGCTTGGGTAGAAGAGTTAAATGGTGGTGTTTGTGGTCTTGAGACTTGTAATTCTGGATCTCATTGTAATGTATTTATTGTTTACTGTATACCAAGCTCCAGTACCAAGTACGTTAGAGCCCAGCTGACTGAATCCGTATAACAGCCCTGTTGGGGTAAATGCTTTTCTAATCAGACATTTTCCAGACAAGTTAATGGGATTTAAAGAGGCTAAGTAAGTAATGTGCCTAGGATTGTGCAACTGGCAAATGGTGGAGCTGGGGTTTGAATCCTCTTCTGTCTGACACAGGTCCATTGTCATCACTGCAGAGGGTTTGGGCTTCAGGCATTTAGGCTTTGTGCTGACTTTCTCCCTCTCCCCTCCTGTGTAGCTGGAGAAGGAGTACGTGTGCCGGGTGGAGGGGGAGTTCCCTGCCGAGGAAGTAACCTGCAAGGAACCCATCTTGGTGGTGTCCTACAAGGTAGGGGTATGCCGTGTAGATCCTCGGGGCAAGCCCTGTGAGACAGTGTTCCAGAGACTGAGCTACAATGGCCACTCCAGTGTGGTACGGTGCCGGCCACTCACAGGCCGCACCCACCAGATCCGAGTCCACCTCCAGTTCCTGGGTCACCCCATCCTCAATGACCCCATCTACAACTCAATCGCCTGGGGCCCCTCCCGAGGCCGAGGTGGCCACATTCCAAAGACAGATGAGGAACTACTGCGGGACCTTGTGGCAGAGCACCAGGCCAAACAGAGTCTGGATGTGCTAGATCTCTGTGAGGGTGACCTGTCTCCAGGACTCCCAGACTCTACAGCCCCTTCCTCAGAGCTGGGCAAAGACTGCCTAGGAGAGTTGGCTGCATCTGCCCAGAAGATGGATGGAGCAGTTGAGGCAGGCCCTCAGGATCTGGACACAGTGCCCTTGGCATCAGGGAAGGCAACGGAAATCGATGTCGTGGATCAAGAGACAGACCCACTCTGTGCAGAGTGCCGGCTAGTGCGACAGGACCCCTTGCCCCAGGACCTTGTGATGTTCCTGCATGCCCTGTGCTATAAAGGGCCAGGCTTCGAGTACTTTTCACCAATGCCTGCCTGGGCACAGGATGACTGGCAAGAGGACTGAGGGCTGTGGCCAGTGGAGGGATTACTTCTCGGACTGGAACGGGGATGGGCCATGAAGTAGGAGTTGACCACATGGGGTGGTACTCAGACTTTCTCAGGGGTGAGGTTGGGCTCTTAAAGGACCTGCTCATACTTGCTACCTCCTTCCTTCTCCCTCCAGCTAGAGTTTGGGGACTTTTTGGTTTGTAAAATAGATCTCTTTTTCTAATACCTTGTGTGTCTGGTTTTCTTACTAGTCTTTTTGGTTTTTTAATTGAGGTAAAGTTCACATAACACAATTACCATTCTAAGATATACAGTTTAGTGGTGTTTCATACATTCACAGTGATGTGCAGCCATAACCTCTTAATTAGTTCCAAAACATTTTCATCACCCAAAAGGAAACCCATACTCTTTAAATAGGTAATCCCCATTTCCTCTTCCTCCTAGCCCCTGATTCCATTAGTCAACCTTCTGTCTCTATGGATTTGCCTATTCTGGACAATTTTTACAAATGGAATCACATAATATGTGACCTTTTGTGTCTGTCATCTTTTGTTTAGCATAGTGTTTTCAGGGTTCATCCCATTTTGTTTTTTTGGCCACGCCATGTGACGTGTGGGATCCTAGTTCCCTGACCAGGGATCAAACCCGCGTCCCCGGCATTTGAAGCACGGAGTCAACCATTGGACCGCCAGGGAAGTTCCCTGAGTTCATCCAATTTATAGCACGCATCAGTACTTCATTCCTGTCTATGGCTGAATAATGTTCCATTGCATGGTTATAAACCACATTTTGTATATCCATTCATCAGTTGACGGACATTGGGTTGTTTCCACCTTTTGGCAGTTGTGAATAGTGCTGCTATGAACATTTGTATACAAGTTTTTGTTTGAATACATGTTTTCTGTTCTTTCAAGTACATACCAAGGAGTGGAATTGCTGGGTCATATGGTAATTCTGTGTTTAATTTTGGGGGAAACCACCAAACTTTCCCACAGCAGCTGAACCATTTTACATTTCCACGGGCAATGCACAAGGGTTCCAGTTTCTCTCCATTCTCACCAACACTTGTTATTTTCCATTGTTTTGATTGTAGTCATTATAGTGGGATTGAAGTATTATCTCATTGTGGTGTTTTTTTTTGTTTGTTTGTTTGTTTTTTTTTTTGCGCTACGCGGGCCTCTCACTGTTGTGGCCTCTCCTGTTGCGGAGCACAGGCTCTGGACGCGCAGGCTCAGCGGCCGTGGGTCACGAGCCCAGCCGCTCCGCAGCATGTGAGATCTTCCCAGACCGGGACACGAACCCGTGTCCCTTGCATTGGCAGGCGGACTCTCAACCACTGCACAACCAGGGAAGCCCTCTCATTGTGGTTTTGATTTGCATTTCCCTTGTAACTAATAATGTTAAACATCTTTTCATGTGCTTGTTGGACATTTGTGTATCTTCTTTGCAGAAATGTCTATTCAAATCTTTTGCCCATTTTTAATTCAGATTGGCTTGTTGTTTTTGAGTTATAAGAGTTTTTATGTATTCTGGATACAAGACCCTTAAAAGATACATGATTTGCAAATATTTTCTCCCATTCTGTAGGTTGTCTTTTTGCTTTATTGGCAGTGTCCTGTGATTCACAAAACTTTTATTTGTTTATTATTTATTATGGTAAGAACACTTAACATGAGATCTACACCTTAACAAATTTCAATGTGTACAATACGATATTGTTAACTGTAGGCATGGTGTGGTACAGCATCTGTGGAATTTAAGTATCTTGCGTAACTGAAACTTTATACTTGTTGAATAGCAGTTCCCCATGTCCCCCTGCCCCCAATCTCTGGCATCATCATTCTACTCTCTACTTCTATGTGTTTAACTATTTTAGATATCAGGAAAGAAAAACTCATTTTCCTTTACTCACAGAATACTCTACTTCAAGTATGTGGTGGTTTCCCCACATCAAGCAATTCTCTTACACAAGCTGGGTGTCCTACACTGTAACTCATCTCTGACACCATCTACCTGGAGATAGGGTCAGATGCCACAAGTTAAGGACTTGGTCCCCCAAGACTTGCCCCAACTTCAAATGCCAATGGCAAGTCCAGATTGTTACCTGTGCTTCTGACCAGCTGTGAATCAAAGGTTCCCACAACCGCCTCTTCAGGTTCAACCATTTATTAGAATGGCTCACAGAACTCAGGAAAGCAGTTTCCTTACTCAATTACTGGTTTATTACAAGGGATTTTAAAGGACAGGAAAAACAAGCAAGATGAAGAGATACACAGGGCGACGTCTGGAAGGGTTCTGAGCACAGGAGCTTCTGACACTAGAGCTCAGGTGTGCCACTCTCCAGCATGTGGATGCCTTCTTGCTCACCAACTCGGAAGCTCTCTGAACCTTGTCATTAGAGATTTTTAGGGAGGTTTCATTACCAAGGCATGACTGATTATATCATTGGCCGTTGGTTATTAAGTCAAACTCTAGCCTTTCTTTTCCAGAGGTTGGAGTTTGGTGTTGGTGCTGGAAGTTCCAGGGTTGGTTCCTCTGGCAACCAGCTCCCATCCTTAAGGGTTTTCCAAAAGTCACTGCATTAACATAAACCTTTTTTTGGCCGTGTGACAGGGCATGCAGGATCTTAGTTCCCCGACTGGGGATCCAACCCGTGTCTCCTGCAGTGGGAGTGAGGAAGGGGCATATTTTGGGGTGACATTTTGGTTTCCCTCAGCTGGATCATATGGTATTTCTGCTTTTAATTTTTTGAGGGCCCTCCATAGCGGTTGCACCATTCTACAATTCTATCAATGCACAAGGGTTCCAATTCTTTACATCCTCTCCAACACTTGTTACTTTGGTTTTTTGATAGTAGCCATTTTCATCACCCAAAAGGAAACCCATACTCTAAATAGGCCATACAAATGGCCAACAAGCATATGAAAAGATGCTCAACATCAGGACAATGCAAATCAAAACTATCAAAGATATTACCTCACACTCATTAGGATGGCACATACTGAACAGTAGTGTGGGTGGAGAAACACATTGAGTTTATATGCTTTTAGTGGTTCATACTGGTTGTTAACCACCTACTATATGCCAGACATTATTTAGTGCTGGGATACAGAAATGAATGACTAGGCTCTGCCCTGATAGAGCACATATGTTTAAGTGTGCAAAATACAAAGGGAACAGTGGACATATGGCATAATTCAGTCTGGAAGTGCCAGCACAGATTTCCCAGAGGAAGAGGCGTTTAACAATGAGTTAGAATTTGCCCAGTAGAGACATGAGAAGGATTCCAGGTAGAGGGGAAATGTAAGAGAAGGCAGGCCTATTCCAGAGCTAGAGAAGATGGAGGCGGCACCCAAGGAGAAATGTTTTGGGGACTTTTGGCCCTCTGGTCTCAGTGTATGATTCACTGTCACTGACTATGGAAGTCTTTGCATGGCTTGTATTTCAACAGGGCGCTCTGAACTACAAAGCATAGAAACAGCCAGGGTAAGACAAGATTCACATCGATCTGAGTAACTGCCCAGCTTTGTGAAAACTCTCTCTCTTTAACCTCTTATGAGCCAACCAATTCCTCTCATCACTGAGACCCTCCTTAACTCAGGAGCTCTGGTTTCTTAGGACTGGCAAAAATCAGATGCCTGGTAAAACTCATTCATTCAGCAGACATTTGAGTACCAACTGTGTATTAATTTTATACCAGACTCTGTTTATATAATGGTGAATAAGATAGATATGGTCCCTGCTGTTATGGAGTACACAGTCTGCAGTGTACAACATGATGTGGGGAAGACCAGTAAACAGTTAACATACAGGGAGGTCAATGTTCTGTGTGATGGGAGGAGAAAGGGGGCAGAGGCTATCTCCATACCTAGTCTGTTGTCTTCCAGGGTTCTGAATGGGAACATTAACCTTTGCCCATTTTCTTTCCCTCTCTAGTCCTGTTTGTCTTATTTGCATTCTTTTAGTCAGCTTCAGCGGTTCTTGAAGTAAGGATACATGGATGGGCTTGATAGGGTCCCTGGATCTCTTGAAATTGTATGCAAAATTTTCTGTATGCATATATTTTTCTGAGGAGTCTATGTATTTCAACAAATCCTTCAAATCTGCATTGTCTAATACTAGCCATGTGTGGTGATTTAAATTAATTAAGACTAAATAAAATTTAATATGCAATTATTCACTTGCACTAGCCACATTTCCAATGTCCAATTCACTTGGTCTATTGCACAGCACATGTGGAGAGCACTTCTATCATCACACGAAGTTCTGTTGAGCAGCATTACTTCAGTCTCTATTGAAAACAAAAATCCCTGACTACCATGACTCCACTAGTCTGCAGACACTTAAGAAACAGGGGTTTTGTGTGTGTGTGTACGTGCACATGCATGTGTACTTCCACCTTCCACATGCTAGTCAAGTAATTGGTCTCTGTGTCAGTCAGTTACTGTGCTAGGTGCTAGAACAGTTGTACAGAATCTGTGAAAAAGTTATTGCCCTTAAGGAGCTCAGGTTGAATCCAGTTGATCTTTCCTCTAGTTAACAGTTGGCTGGACTTGAATGTATTTTTTTCCCCTTGTAAAATGTTACCCTTTTTGTTTATTTATTTTTAATTTATTTGTTTTTGGCTGCATTGGGTCTTCATTGTTGCGCATGGGCTTTCTCTAGCTGTGGCGAGCAGGGACTACTCTCATTGCGGTGCGCGGGCTTCTCATGGCAGTGGCTTCTCTTGTTGCAGAGCACAGGCTCTAGGCACGCGGGCTTCAGTAGTTGTAGCACATGGTCTCAGTAGTTGTGGCTTGTGGGCTCTAGGGCCCAGGGCCAGCAGTTGTGGTGCATGGGCTTAGTTGCTCCGTGGCATGTGGGATCTTCCCGGACCAGGGCTCGAACCCATGTCCCCTGCATTGGCAGGTGGATTCTTAACCAGTGCACCATCAGCGAAGCCCATGGTACCCTTTTTAAAAATTTAATTTTTATTATAGCCCCCCTCTCCTTACCCCTACTCTGGAGGTAACTACTATTAATAATTAAATGGTCTTTTTATGGACTGTTTTCTCTTCATAGATACATAAATCTATCTGTATTTTAAAATAAAAATGGGATCATGCCTTACAAATTTTTCTGCAAGTTGCTTTTCTCTAGGACTTTTAAAAAGTAATAGCTGCCTTGTGTTCCATTGTGTGACTACACCGTACTTTAATCCATCCCCTATTGTTGAAATTTTAGGTATTTGCAGTTTTTCATTATTACAATCTATAGTGAACATCCTTATATCCTTTCACACTTGTACACAGTGCTTCTGTAGAACAAATTTTTAGTATAATTGCGGAGTCGATAGCTTTAAATACTGATTGATAGGTAATACCATACTACCCTCCAAAAAGATTAAACCAATTTACATTCCCATCTGTAAGTAGTGTGAGAGGTAGAGGCAAAGGCAGCTGAATGTAGTGACTGAAACGGCTGGTTAGGCAACTGCATTTTCAAGTTTGGCTTTAGTTCCAGCTGTGTGTTGTAATCATGGGTTTCCCAGAAGGTCTGTATCTCTCAATGGATGACCTAGGTTTGCTTGGGTTAGTCTTGCTCCCAAAGGCTTAGTTTAGAGAAAATGGACTCATTTCAAAGCCTCTTTAGGCTTTGGATCACTGGTCCTCAGGGCTGAGGATTTTCTAGAGCACAGAATTACTGAAAACATATTATTGAATTATTGAAAATGGAAGCAGAGTAGCTTAATGAATGTGACCAGGTTTGGGATGGATAAGTTTATTGGAGTCAGAGGTATCAACACCGAGGCACTCATTCTGCTTAGAACACTGCTTTGCACATGGCAAACAATATTGTCTATGATTATGACTATTGCTTTCCTCCCCTCCAAACCCTCTGTGTACCCTCCTTTTCCTTTCATTTGAAGCTTGTCCATGTTTTCAAAACTGTAACATTTTTATCAGCCATTAACCACATCAAAACAGTTAAGAATTGCCTACTAAAGTTGACCAGTGATTCCACTTGTAACTATACACCTAGAGGAAACACTTGTATATGTACCCCAGAAGGCATGTATAAAAACATCCACAGCAGCATTCTTTTTTATTTTTAAATACATTTTATTTATTTATTTGTTTTTCGCTGCCTTGGGTCTTCGTTGCTGCGTGCGGGCTTTCCTAGTTGCGGCGAGCGGGGGCTACTCTTTGTTGTGGTGCGCGGGCTTCTCAGTGCGGTGGCTTCTCTTGTGGTGGAGCACGGGCTCTAGGCACGCAGGCTCAGTAGTTGTGGCGCACGGGCTTAGTTGCTCAGCGGCACGTGGGATCTTCCCGGGCCAAGGCTTGAGCCCGTGTGACCTGCATTGGCAGGTGGATTCTTAACCACTGCGCCACCAGGGAAGCCCCAGGTCAGCAGATATTTTGTTGCTCTTCTTACCTGTATTTTTGTTGAAATTCTTTCCCCTTTCTTTCCTCCCCTTCCCTTCCTTCCTTCTTTCCTTCTTCATCTTTTTCGCTTCCTCCCTCCCTCCCTTCCTTCCTTTGCCAGAAATTCTTTCTGTTAGCAAAGCAAAGAATGACTTGGTTGTGATATACTATATGCAGTTTCACAGTCAGATATGATATTCTATGAATGGGACTTTAAAGGTCAGAAGTACCCTCCGCCCTTCACTATCACTTACTTTAGAAATAATATCCTTTGCAGCTCACTGCTGAGCAGCCTAGCACGTGAACAGGAGCACAAGCTCTGGGGCCAGGCTGCCTGTTCAAATCCTGGCCCTTCCACTTATCATAGCTTTGAGCAGATTACCAATTTCTCTGTGGTTCACTTTCCTCAGGTTTAAAATGAGGGTTTTATATATATAAATGAGGGTTTTATATATATATATATATATATATATATATATATATAGCAGCATTCTTATAATAGCAAAAAACTGGAGACAACTGAAGTATCTGTCCATAAGACAATGGATAGATAATTATATATTCAGATAATTGTATAATAAGCAGCAGTAAAAATGAATGAATTATATGGATAAAACAGTGTTGAGTGAAAGAAGTCACAGATGAATGATTCCATTTATATAAAATTCAAAAACAGACAAGACAAATATATATTCCTAAAATGTTATATATATGTATGTATGTATATGTATATATGTATATTTGGTAAAGAAAAGTAAAAGGATGAATAACACAAAATTCAGTGAAGTAGTTTTCTCTTTGGTGGGAGGATGCGAGCAGGGAGGGGCACACAGGAAGCTTCAAAGGTCCTAGTAATATTCCATTTCTTTAGCTGGGTTGTATATAAATTGTACTGGTTTTATGCTTTTAAACTATACATACACAATATATTACATGTATGTATTATATCATTGTATGTATAATACCTTTCAAGGTAAAAAAAAATTTTTTAATCGTTAAAAGATCTCTCTCTTTCTTTTTTTAATCTTTGGTTATCTCTGAAATAGTGATTCTCCTGGTCACCCACTGCACAACTCCCAAGGTCTATTTGACCTCCATGCAGCTGGTGGGTACCACTCCCAAGTGCCTCGGCCATGGGTCGCTTTCACCAGCGATGGAAAAAGAGCACCATATGTCTGGAATTTTGGAGACAGTAATGATAAGCAATATATAATAATTTGCAAAAGTGACTGACCACTTTAATATGCCTTAGCAGATTCAAATAATGCTTCTTTATCATAACAGAGCTGAGAGATCTAAAAGCAGTTTAGAGTTTTGGTATTCTAGATTTGGCATACTTTCAGACACAAAGAGAGCCCTGTGCATTGCATTTCCTAACACTTTATTAATGTGACATCTAGACACAAAATTCTTGAAAATACTTCATTAATTCAAGTAAACAATAAATGATACAATTTTTCTGGTTCTTTTTTCTTGTAAACTTTCCAACATTTGAACTGGAGTAAGAATAGCTTTATATTTCATCCTAAATGCTAAATTGTCCAGAATCAGAATTGAGGCAAAATTATAAGGATTAAGAATTTTACAAGCAAAGGAATGTTAAAGATTGCCAGAAAATCACCAGAAGCTAGAAAAGAGATGTGGAACAGATTCACTCTCACAGCCCTCAGATGGAACCAACCCTATTGACACCTTGATCTCAGACTTCCAGTCCTCAGAGCTATGAGATAATTTCTGTTGTTTAAGCCAAAAGAAAAATAAAATTAAGTCCTACATCATGGGCTAAAATAAAGGTTGCCTCTGTTACTTGCTGGGTTATACCAAAAAATGATTACTGATAGTCACTGAAAGGAGAGTTGATTTTAAGTGATCCTTGTAGTGAGTACATAGAAACTACTGTCAAGGAGCTATTTCAGTTTTCTGAAAGCAAAATTTTATTTTAGGTGTCAAGTTTCTATATTATTCAAGTATTTAAAAATCAGAATTTAAAATCTATATCTGTATTAGCTATCAACAGAAAGTTGATCATTGAGATGACTTGGAATTGTTACTGGTCTGTTGTTATCACTCAGTACGCTGTCATAGTTCAGAACAAATATAGCCTTCATTTGTCCGTCGTAACTTTCTAAGCATTAACTGAAGGCATCTGATCTAGAATTGATAAATGTAAATTAAAAGATTCAGGTAAAAATACTTAAGAAAGTCAGAATCTTTGAGAAAGCCACAGGGGAAAAAAGTGCTTAGAGTCAATGACCTTTTATTTAGCCCAAAGAGAAATATGAAAAACTTACTACTCCATAGTACCAAAATCAGAAAAGAAATTATTGCTTCTAACTCCATGGAATCATCAGTCATGTCCTCAGGTCCTTCATCCATTAATTTCACCTACTGAAGTTGGGTTTGACCCAGTTTTACTTCATTCTGGAGATTTCAAATGAATATTTGAAATTTGAAATCTGGGGCATTGCTCATCCTCACTGTGATGAGGAGAGGTGTATGTAAGTGGTTCTTGCTTGCTATCTATCCATAGCTATCTTTGCAGAAGATACAAAGCATGGGATATAAGCAAGTGTTATTCCCCCTTTCCCCTGGTCTATTGGCATTTATTCACTTTGTCTTCCTGAAGAAGTTTACTATAAACTAGATTTCAATTTTTGCTCTATCGATCTTCAATATCGATCTACTAAACAAAACTAAATATTGTTTAGTTTTCAGCTTAGTAGGCATTCCCAGAAGTTGTTATGGCAACATGGATGTTTTCATATGATAGCATGCAGCTGAGGGAATAATTTGAGGAAAAAATAAGTTTTGAGTTGATGTTGCAGACTCAGAGAAGAATGCCTGGATTCATTCTTGAACTTCTCCAGGTCTTGTCACAACTGTCTTCCCAGAGATGATTCCCAGTGGGACCATACTTCCTAATGGTAAGGAACAGAATGAATTCACTTCTGATATTGCCTGCCTCTCAAAACCAATCTTTGTTAAGTCTTGCAGCCCTGGGTCTGAGTTTCTCTTGTAAGAGTTAAGAAACAAACTGGAGGCACACCAAAAAAAAAAAAAAAAATCCTGGATTTCACTTCTTCCTTCAGAGATTTGTCCATGAGGGCTGCTGACACATAAGGATCTGCCCAGGCAGCAGACCATCACCAAGTAAACACTGGACAGTTCTTCCCAGAGCACCTCATTCTCCAGAGAGAATGGGTCTTCTTGAAGCTGGACTCAGAGAATGAAGATCCATTCCCTGGCACCGAAGTAACAGGAGAGCTGGAATATCTTGGTAATGCATCTGGCTGTGCAATGGTTCTTTTTCTCCTGGTCTTCCAGAGGTGAGAGGTCCTGCAATAGTTCAGGATAGGACTTGTGAAGAACCCTGGTGTTGATGGAGAATGATTTCCTTGAGCTGTGGTTTGTTGACAAATTTGGGGGAGTAATGGGGATATTTCAAAACGTATGAGCCATTCAGGCAGAACTATCTTGTCCAAGTCTTCAGTTGCAGCTTCTCCAGTAGATGGCGCCTCTAACACTTTACTGCCTTCCTTCATTACATTGATAAATTTTTCTCCATTACTACTAATCCAAGTCCCCACACCCCTGGCCTCAGGCTTTTAAATAAACTGGCATGTTGTTAATCCTTTTTTTTTCCCAGCTGTGACTCCAGACAGGATTCAAGAGGAGTTTTACAATCTTTTCTCTGGGTTTTAAAGAGACTTACTTTACCCTTCTGTGTTAGCCTGAATCCTTTTGATTCTCTCAGAAACAGGTAAAATAAGCACAGTTCTTATACATGAAGAGATCAAAGAAATGCAAAAACTGGGACTGTCATAACAAGACTTACTGTAAGCATGAGCTTTGTCCAGAGAGAGCAAGGCCTAGTTGAGAGGAAGGTTAAGATCAATGTCTTGAGGGCACTTCAGAAAAATCTCTCAGGGGCTCTTAACCTTTTTTGTGACATAGATCTTTGGTAGTCTGGTAAAGCCTATGGGTCCCTTCTCAGAATATTGTTTTTAAATGAATAAAATTAAGTTTGTTGTAATAGACAGTCAACCAGTTAAGTTGGAATACAGCTATCAAAATAGTTCAGAAATCTGTGATATAATACCAAGTGAAGCAGAAACAGAAAGACAAATACCATATGATATCACTTACATGTGGAATCTAATGTAACATATATGTGGAATCTATGACACGAATGAACTTATCTACGAAACAGAAGCAGACTCACAGACATAGAGAGAATAGAGTTGTGGTTGCTAAGGGGGAAGAGGGGTGGGGAGGGATGGATTGGAAGGTTGGGATTAGCAGATGCAAACTATTATATATAGAATGGATAAACAACAAGGTCCTATTGTATAGCACAGGGAACTATATTCAATATCCTCTGATAAACCATGATGGAAAAGAATTTGAAAAAGAATGTATATATACATATAACTGAATCACTTTACAGCAGAAATTAACACAACATTGTAAATCAACTATACTTTAATAAAATAAATTTTAAAATTAAAAAAATCTGTGATCTAATAGTATAATGCATGTACTTTCTTATGAATGCATAAATTTACAAGATCTAATGGCAGGTCCAACAACTACCATTATCTTGAAGTAGTAGTAATGAGCATAAAGCAGTAACAGTAATGTGATATAACATTATCTGTTATTTCTACTGGTGACAAAAATCACGGGTAAGGTTAATATTACTGTAGTTTGCTGCTTATCTTTATTGAAGGAAGTGCTTTCAATTAGAGATGAATGAAAATAAAGCTGCAGTTTTTTCCCCAACGAAGTAACCAATTGAATTCCATCCATGGACCCCTTGGGAGTGTGTAGAATCCCGGTAGAAACACCTCCTAGCAGCAGAGTGGTGAATGGATTACAGAGCAAGGCTGAAGGCAGGTACTGGGGTGACCCTCAGTCCTCAGCCCAGGCAGGTATCAACATTCCCAAGGGATTTGGATTGACAAGGAGGAGCCACTGGAGCCTGAATTCCACCCTGAGGGCTAAGAACTTTGCTGAAGACACCTGCCCGGTGCCAGGTTCTGGGATACCGTACACTGCAGAGAGAATGTGTAAACCATCACCGCAAGGGATTGATGAGCACTTTTTACTAATTTCCAGCACCACATAGGATGATGTTAAGAGCCACCAGAGTTCGACAGACTTGGGTTACAATGCCTTTTCTGCAATTACAGAAGCTGTATAACCTTGGGCAAGTTTATCTTTCAGTGTCCTCATTTATAAAATGGAGTAATAAAAATGTTTATCGTGATCACAGGGTTATGGTTAATTAAAGTGCTGTAATTCATTGTGTTGCCTGTAGATAAATACTGGATAAATGAAGGTTGTTAAATGTGAGTTGAATGAATCTGCCCGATGACCTTTCAAGAGGGGAATCTATTTCTACTCCCTGTTTTTCCCTCTTTGCTTAAATCCAAGAGAGGAATTAAGACCTTCTCCTTTGGGAAGGTAGACGTTCAGTCTCTGGCTTCTAGATACTACCAAGTTTCCACGTGTTGTCAACATCTTTTTAATGTCGAATACTTTTCTTGAACACCTGCAGCCTGCTGGGGGCTGGAAGAGAATCCTCAACACTGTCTCGCGGTAGCTTTTGAAGTGAAAACCCTGGGGTAAGAATCCACAGTAACTGAAGTTCCTCAATCAGGAGCTGGGTTAATTAATATTGACCAGACCACAACTGGAACATATGGGAACAGTAATAATCGTGGAATTCTATGCACTGTTGTTTACTTCATTAAAAAGACATTAAATCCATTTTATAATTAAACTCCGAATCCCAGGAAATGTCTCTTTCCCAACTTTTTCTTTATCTGCGAGGTCACAATGCTCCCGAACCCTTCTTTCAAAGATTCAAACAGGAGGTTAATTGTGCTAGAGTAAATTGACTAGTAAATCATTCCTGGAACAAATATTCAACTGTTTCCATTCCGCAAGCAAATTTACGTTTATCTGTTCAAAACAGAAGCAAAAACAGTTCCTCGACGAGGATGGGATTCGAACCCACGCGTGCAGAGCACAATGGATTAGCAGTCCATCGCCTTAACCACTCGGCCACCTCGTCCCCGAAACCTCCTCCTTCCTGCTAGCTATAGGGAGCAAAACTAGGGGGATGTGACGCAATGTGATAGAAGCCGCCATTTTGTACGGAAGCAAAGCTCCTATCCTTTTGATAGCAAGAAATCAAAAGAAGATGGCCGCTCCCATACTGTGGGGGATCTACAATGGGAATGGACAAAGGAAAATTCGGTAGAAAATGAGATAACCTTGAAAGAAATAAAATCGGCATACAGGTTGCAAAGGAAGTTTGATTAAAGGAGTCTTAGGAAGGCTCTGGAGCCTAAGGGGCGGGGCCCACGCGTTGAGCGGTTTTGCGCATGCGCTCCAACTAGGCGGTTAGATTTGAATGCTTCACTGAGGCCGTCTGGGTGTTGTGAGGTGACGTCGAGGGGTGGCGGTGAGGTTCCTCCCTGAGAAGCGTGCGGACGCCAAACAAGTCTGAGGAGAATTTCTCAAGCAGTTGGGCCGCGGCGGGTAACTTTCGGCCTGGGCTTCGCGCGGAGGGATTTAGGTTTTGTCTGAGCGGTCTGAAGGCCCCGCGGTGGGAGGTGGGGGACACTCCTACAGCCAAACTGCCTCGGAGCTCGCTGGGCTTAGGTACAGACGCTTCTCCGCGGGCGCGGCGCTCTTTTTTTCCTCACCTCGGCCTGCACATGTGCCGCCTCCCTCCTCCCTAGCAGTCTCCGTCCACACCTGGGCCCCACGGCGAGGGGGACCCGGCTCGCTGGCCCGCGGCGTCCCGGCCCGCGGCGCCCCGCCCCGCCATCTTCTGTCAAGGTTCCGGTACTCTTCCTCGCACCCCAGTTTCTTTTCCTTGGGGAACTCGCGGCTGTTCGCACTTCTCACTCAATCTTTTCTTAGCTATAAATGAAATGACAGCAATAAGTGATTTTAAACTCTCGGCTTATGGTTTATTTACAATGTCTGATCGAGTGTTAGCAGCACTGAGCAGATTTTGGGTTTCCGGCGGATGTAATAACATAAATAAAGCCAATATTAGTACACCACAAATAAGTTTTTAAAAAGTCTTCCTCTGTCCATTATTAGGCCAGAGTTAAGGAGTCTTTTCTTGCTGTTTATCTCAATACTGGAGTTTAAGAAAAAGTTCTTAAAAAAATACATTGCCGATTGGAATTTTGAAGATAGGTTTATAGAGAGATGACAGAGAAGACCAAAGCAGAACTTACTCTAGGTATTAAGATTGAAGTTTTCGGTTTAGTTGAATAAGTCGAATTCCTCAGATTTGTATTGGGTTCTTTGTTGTCTTGTGCCAGGGCTGGGAGCGGATGATTGAGCCCCTCATCTAGAGTTTACAGTCCAGAACGGGAAAGAATTAATATACACAGACAACTACAAAACAGGACAATGTAAAGGATCATAGGACATTCTAAAGGAATATGGGAGCACAGAAAAGGTTATCTGATGCTTTTTGGCAATGGAGACTAAAGGAGGCTTCTTGGAGAAAGTGGTATTTGAGGTGGAACTTGAAGGGAAGAATGATTTATAGAGATGAGGAGTTAATGTAAGATTTTGCTAATTAAAGTTTGGGTTCAAAGCAGTATAATTCTTTTTGACTATGTGAATGGCTAGGAATGTTTACAAGATTGACAAATAGATGTAAACTGAGTAAAAGTATTTGGAGTGGTAGTATTAATGATGTGTTTGATGCTAAGTAAGAGATGGTAGAAGACACTCTAGATATTGTTAGTAGGACAGTGCTGGCCAATAAAACTTTCATTGTTAATGGTAATGTTTTATTTCTGCACTAACACGGTACTCATTAGTCCCATGTGATGAACACCTGCAATGTGTCTATTGTAACAAGAACTATATTGTAAATTTTATTTCATTTTAATTAATTTAAATTTTAATTAATTTAAATTTAAATGATATAGACTCTAGACCTGTTCTGTATTGGACAGCACAGATCTAGAATCTATATCATTGGACACTATGAAATATATTAATTCTAGATAGTGGTGAAGTAAATGAAGGAGTGGACAAATAGCTAGATAGTAGATTTTCAGGTTTTGCAGGCTCCATGGTCTACATGATCTCTGTCACATTTCTTCTTTCTATGCTATTTTTTTGTTCTCTGTAACTGATTTAAAATGTAAAAAACTACTGTTAAAGGCCCATTTGGCCCAGCAGCTGTAGTTTGTGGACCTCTGGATTATTTAGACTAGTAGTTCCCAAATTTTCTTGGCTCATTGTGCCCCTAGGACAAAAGAAATACCTAACAGTTCTATCAATATTTATTAAGTGCTTAGGTCCAAACAATTTTAGAAGTTGTTGTTAAGTGATTCTACCTGCTTAGTAGCCATCTGAAAAAAATAATATACATAAATTGAAGTAAAAGATAATATTTTAATTTTATTCATAAATACAATTATTTACTAATTGGATATGTGTGCCTGTTGAATATTGCACACCTTTTAGATTTTGGAATCAGATTGGATACTGCCACCCTCATTTCCAGTACCACATTGATCAAAAGTACTTGCTTTATATCACAGGAACTGCCAAAAATCCAGCTTTGCGATAATATGTTATCAAAACTAATGTAATGTAAATGGGTACTATTTTGAGCTAGCAGTGATGTATAGATGTTGAGAATTGTTGTTTCTCTCAAAAGTTCAAAATATCCCAGAACACCTTTGTGAGTAAGCTGTAGCACCCCTACCTGTGTGCCAAGTGCACAGTTCTGGAACCAATCAGTAATCAATTAATGTGACAGTGATCAAAAGTTCAACCATAATAGCATTTTACACGTGAAGCTTAATGTGAGAACCTGGAGTCTCCTGTTTCTGTTGGAGGTGGAACTTACAGATATGTACTGAATAGAATATTTTTAAAAGAGGACATCAATAAGCTTTGAATCTTATTACTTAATCAAGTGCCAGCTGGTCTGCAGGCTAAACAAGAATGATGCACGATGACTGTTTCAAACAATGAAGATGTTTAGGTGATCCTGATTTGATAGTATTTACTTTTTTTTTTTTTGCGGTACGCGGGCCTCTCACTGTTGTGGCCTCTCCCATTGCGGAGCACAGGCTCCGGATGCGCAGGCTCAGCGGCCATGGCTTACGGGCCTAGCCGCTCTGCGGCATGTGGGATCTTCCCGGACCGGGGCACGAACCTGCATCCCCTGCATCGGCAGGCGGACTCTCAACCACTGCGCCACCAGGGAAGCCCGTATTTACTATTTTTAATCTGTGAATTTTTAATATATCACTGAATTTGAAAATATTTCCAAAAGAAGAAAAAAATGCAAGACATAGATCATGAAGCCCCCAAAATAATATTTTTAATTTAAAAATTTAAGCTATTACATACTATCCTCTTTCCCAAAAGCAACCACCTTCACTACTTTAAGTTAGTTATTTTGTATCGAAAGAAAGCTCTATTGGGACTTCCCTGGTGGCACAGTGGTTAAGAATCCACCTGCCAATGCAGTGGACATGGGTTCGAGCCCTAGTCTGGGAAGATCACATATGCTGCGGAGCAACTAAGCCCATGTGCCACAACTAATGAGCCTGCGCTCTAGAGCCCTCGAGCCACAACTACTGAGCCCGAGCACCACAACTACTAAAGCCCCTGCACCCTAGAGCCTGCATGCTGCAACTACTGAAGCCCGCACACCTAGAGCCCGTGCTCCGCAACAAGAGAAGCCACCGCAATGAGAAGTCCACACACTGCAACAAAGAGTAGCTCCCGTTCGCCACAACTAGAGAAAGCCCATGAGCAGCAGTGAAGACCCAAAGCAACCAAAAAAAAAAAAACCTCTCTTATCTGCAACCACCTCCACCTGCATCCGGAGCCTGTGCTCCGCAACGGGAGAGGCCACAGCAGTGAGAGGCCTGTGTACCGCAAAAAAATAAATAAATAAAATTAAATTAAATAAAAAATAAAAATATTATTTTAAGTAGATACAGGTGTTATCTGTGAACAGGAGGTAAGTGAAACCAGAAGAATGGATAAACAGACTGAGAAAGTGATGGAGGACAAAAGGAGAGGGTCAGAGATCAAATCCTAGAAGATACCCATCACCTTATATCTATATTAACAGCTAATTAAATAAATCAATACTGAAAAATAAGCAGACTTTCACTTCAGGTTCAAGTTCATTATGAAGTATTCTTTAATTTGACTTGTTATATATGATGAAAGCATGTAAAATAAGATATCTTTTAAGTACCTGTTTTTTTGTTGTTTTGGTTTTTTACTTATTGCTAAAAGTGTAAGAACATTGATTCTGACAGTTTGTGTATGTGGTATTTTATTTTTTTCTAGGTAAGTATTTTAGTCTTTTTATCTATCTATCCATCTATTTATTTATTTTTGGCTGCCCTGGGTCTTTGTTGCGGTGCGCTGGCTTCACGTTGTAGTAGATTCTCTTGTTGCGGAGCACGGGCTCTAGGCGCGTGGGCTCCAGTAGTTGTGGCACGTGGGCTCAGTAGTTGTGGCTCGCGGGCTCTAGAGTGCAGGCTCAGTAGTTGTGGCGCACGCTTAGTTGCTCTGTGGCATGTGGGATCTTCCCGGACCAGGACTCACACCCATGTCTCCTGCCTTGGCAGGCGGATTCTTAACCACTGTGCCACCAGGGAAGTCCATATGTATGTGGTATTAATTTAGTATTTAGTAGAAATGCTCATATTGTTGAGTCAGAATCTCTAGCTATTCTGTTTTTTGAAATCTGCAATGGAATTTTTTCTTACCCAGGGATAAAGTTCTAAGGTTAAAATGCATAAAGTGAAAATATAGGTATGGATAGGTAGGAGATAAGACCAGTTAAAGAAACTTCAGGTTATGCTTCTTATTGCACACTCTTTCCAAGACAGATACTCATTGAGTGAAATTGTAAACATAATCAACTACGCTGTTTAAAATGTTTTTTCCCCCAATTATTTATTTATTTATTTTGGCTGCCCCAGCTCTTTGTTGCAGCATGCAGACTTAGTTGCAGAAGGATAAGGGATCTAGTTCCCCAACCAGAGATCGAACCTGGGCCCCCTGCCTTGGGAGTGCAGAGTCTTACCCACTGGACCACCAGGGAAGCCCCTAAAATGTTATTTTTATGCCTTAAATTTTTTTTGCTCGAGTACTTAAAGTTAAATTTTCATAAGATAAATATGCATTTATGCAAATCCACTTTATGCAAATATCAGTATTTTGATAGCTGATTGACCATATTTTGAGATTGAATTATTATATAATCCATAAACTCATATAAACTAGGACAGACTTTTATTTGAACCGTTAAAGTCCATATCATTCCAATCAGAGTTAGTCACTGATTTCCTCTTGAATATGAGAATTTTCTAGGATTGGTCATTATTAGAGAATAGTTTAAAATCCTCAAAATTTCTCATGTTTCATAGCCCCATAGTGAAGTTTTTACTTTTTTTGGCTCTCCCACAGAAAGTAATCCTGAAATTACAACTCTGCTCTGCTCTTAATCTCTTCACAGATTACAACTTCTCTTCCTTTTTTCTCACCTTTTCTCATATTGTGTATTTGTTACAGAAACAGTTTTTCTTCGAAAATGGATGGGATGTCTTCAGAGGCTAATGAAGAAAAGTAAGTTTGGGAAATGCAGCTAAAAATGTTCAGCTCTTTATCAGGGAAAGATACTTTTCCAATTAGTAAGACATGTTTATAACTTCTGAAATGTTTTCCCAGTCTGTTCCAGGGAAAAGAAGTAAATGTTACAAGGTCACAGCACTCCCTGCCATATCTTTATATAAACTCATCTAGAGTCAAAACTGAGAGGGACTTTAGAGACCACTTCCTATCTCTTCAATTTAAGGATGAGAAAATTGAGGCCCGAAGAAATGAAATGATTTGTCTAAAGTTGGCATCACAAACTAGTGGCAGTTTACAGCCTACAGGCATATATATATATGACAAAGAAAAAATTGTCGAAACAATAAACAATGTTTTTTAATTTTTGAATTAATTGCCAAAATTTCAAGATTTCATACAATAATTAGATTTTCAGCTTTTCCTGAAAAATCAAGTGGTGCAACACTGGGCTCATATTCTTGCTTGGCAACAACCAACCTGAGCAGAGTACATAATAGCTGTGATGATCAAACCAGGCAGGAAGGAAACCAGACTAAGTTGTCTGTTTGGCTACCACAGCCAGTTGAATATTCAAAACCTGCTCTAAAAATCACACTGTAGTAAAACCAGAACTAGAGTCTCTTGATTCATGGTCCATCTATCTCTTTTTTTTTTTTTTTGGCTGCACTGCAGCTTGCAGGATCTTAGTTCCCTGACCAGGGATTGAACCACGGCTATAGCAGTGAAAGCACTGAGTCCTAACCACTGGACCGCCAGAGAATTCCCTTTCTTTTTTTTTTTTTTCTTTTGGTCCATTTATCTTATAATTATGCTTATATAAATCAATATGGTAAATTATGTTTTACTGATTGTTTTTCAAGAGATATTCTTATGGTATACCATATGTATTTTAAAACACTGACTTTCTAAATACTGAATTTAAGTCTTATAATATAAATTTTATTAAGTGAAAGTGACGCCAAGTGTTAAGTGATGACCAATTTAAAAGCACGTAAGGGATGTTGTAATGATGGGTGTTAGAAATTCAGTTTTTTACCGCTATGTATGTAAATTTTTTTTCCTCTTTCAGTGACAATGTAGAGAGACCTGTTAGAAGACGACATTCCTCAGTAAGAAACACTTATTTGAGCTAATAATTGTTACCTTTTATTGAATAATGTCTACATACCACAGTAATTTTGAATGACATCACCATCCCAACCCCCCTGGCTTCTATTGCTCTCTGGATAAAGACTCAAATATTTAACCTGGGCTTCCCTGGTGGCACAGTGGTTGAGAGTCCACCTGCCGATGCAGGGGCACAGGTTCGTGCCTTGGTCTGGGAAGATCCCACATGCTGTGGAGCGGCTGGGCCCGTGAGCCATGGCCGCTGAGCCTGCGCATCCGGAGCCTGTGCTCTGCAACAGGAGAGGCCACAACAGTGAGAGGCCCGCATACCACAAAAAAAAAAAAAAAAATTTAACCTGATTACACAATTCTGTAAATATACTAAAATTCCTATTTTATGGGTTTCTTGGTAATTTAATACATTCTGTGCTGTGTAAATTATACTTTAATAAAGCTGTTTAAAAAATATATTTAAATGTATACAAAGCTGTAGCAAGACACACAATAATCCAACTCAAACCGATTTAAGCACAAAATTGATTGGGTTATGAAATTGAAAAAATCCAGAGATAGGGATGATGTTAGGCACAATTTAACCAATCAGGTGTTCCAACAGTAGCACCAGAGGTTGTAGGGTACTTTCACTGTAAGCATCTTTGCCACAAACACTTTTGCCACATAACTAATTGGCAGCAGTGCAGTTTAGCTGTAAAGGTTAAATAACTAATTGATAGTTTGATTTCATTTCTTCATTGATGCAGTACTCTCATTTTTATATTACATAAATCTGAGATACGCCAAGGTCTCCAAGGCAGAGTTGAACCCATTTCTCCCACAGAATTTTGGAACATCTCTCAGCAGACATATGGCATTATGCCAAGAACAAACAACAGTGTGGAAGGGTTTTATAATGCAATACAAAGCTCAGTTACAAATATGTATCCTAGTATTTGGAAACTGATAATTTGTCTTAATGAATAAAGAAATTTTAAAGAAAATGAAAAAGCGTGATGCCAAATGAAGGGAACGAATCAATAAACTAAAAAATGTATAAAATACTATGAGCAAAAGACAGAAGGCAAGTGCTTAGGTACAACCCACAAAATAAAATCAGTTATTTGCTCAGTATTGCCACACATTTTAAATGTATTCAAGTATTTCATATCTTGCAATAAAGTCTTTAACTTTCTTATTCATTTTTCATGTTTCATTATGTCCTCTTTAATGTCCCTCTTTTATCTTTTATAGCAAAATTGCCTTACGGCCAGTTAGTTATGCAGCAAAAATGTTTGCAGCAAAGATGTCTGTGACAAATATGCTTATGGTGAAAGTACTGGACATGATCACCAGTACTAGGATTTCATTTTTTTTACTCTGATCCCTTTCTCTGGGTAATCTCCATTATCAGAACGGGCTCTCCCTCTGTGATTACTACAGTACATCTAGCTCTCCCAACTTCCAGGTTCAAGTCCTACATGAAAAATAGTGTCTATTTCCTCAGGATAAAACACAAAGGAAACAGAATACTCAGGATTGAATCATGTTGGCTTGATTGTCTTGACCGTATCTTGATATGGGTCAAGTCCTCATTACCAAACCGGTCACTATTGACAAAAGAATATCATGTGCAGATTGTTCTCAGCCAGGGCTACCTGTTGAACCTAGAGTCGGAGTAGAGCTTTACTGAGACCACATGGGATGAGAGTAGGCAAAATAATTGGGGAATGTGGGCAAGGAGAAGGGAATAGATGCCGAATATTTAAAGCAGCCACAAAGTATACCACTGAGCAATATGAGTTTGAGGAGTTTTAGAGGTTTTTACAGGAATTTTAGCATCTCTACCTTTCTGCTCATGGTATAACTTGAAGTGATTATTAATAGACATTGCAGATTTTCTTGAATAATTCTGTTCTAGATTTTGAAATGCAGATTTTCTTGAATAATTCTGTTCTAGATTTTGAAACCCCCAAGGAGTCCTCTTCAGGACCTCAGAGGTGGGAATGGGAATGAAACTGTTCAGGTAAGTCTCTGGTACAAATGCTTTATAGATGACTATTTTCAGTGATTTTTTTTTTTTTTTTCTTTTGCGGCACGTGGGCCTCTCACTGTTGTGGCCTCTCCCGTTGCGGAGCACAGGCTCCGGATGCGCAGGCTCAGCGGCCATGGCTCACAGGCCCAGCCGCTCCGCGGCATGTGGGATATTCCCAGACCGGGGCACGAACCCATGTCCCCTGCATTGGTAGGCAGACTCTCAACCACTGCACCACCACGGAAGCCCTCAGTGATATATATATATATATTTTTTTTGTCAGTGATATTTTTAATAGTTAGAAACTTTATTAGCTATATGAAGGGAGAATGTCATAAATGATTCTCAACTGAATATGTACAAGTAAGCATCCCATGGCCTTAAGGTTAAAATTCAAACACTTGAGCAAGCTGGCACTCTTGATTTTTAACCCCTATTTGCTTTTCCAGACTTCTTTCTTGCCACTCTTATACATGTATCTCACCATTCAGAACTGTTTACCATTCCCCAAACAGACATGAACTGTCAAGCCTGCAGGTATTTACATGTGATGTTACCTCTGTCTAGATGGCTAGTCCCTCATTCTTCATTTATCTGCCAATATTTTATTAAAAATTTTTTTTTCAAACACTGAAAAGTAGAAAGAATTTTAGGGTGAATGTTCATATAGTCATTACCTAGATTCTATAATTAATATTTTATCATACTTGGTTTATCATATATTTTTAGTCCTCTATTTTTAAGATTTATTAATTAATTTTGGCTGCGTTGGGTCTTCGTTGCTGCACATGGGCTTTCTCTAGGTGCGGCGAGCGGGGGCTACTCCTCGTTGCGGTGTGCAGACTTCTCATTGCGGTGGCTTCTTTTGTTGTGGAGCATGGGCTCTAGGCACATGGGCTTCAGTAGTTGTGGCTCACAGGCTTAGTTGTTCCGTGGCATGTGGAATCTTTCTGGACCAGGGCTCGAACCTGTGTCCTCTGCATTGGCAGGCGGATTCTTAACCACTGCGCCACCAGGGAAGCCCTGTAGTCCTGTTTCTCTGGTAATTCCTATTTGTTTTCAAGACTCAGTTTTGGTATCATTTCTCTCAGAAAATCATCCCTTAACACCTTCTATTGTAATTGTTTACTAATGTCCATTCTAAATTGAGAACTCTCTGAGGTCAGGACTTCGTTATGTGTTTTTTAATATATTATGCCTGGTATATAGTTCATTTTTAGTACATTTTGTTGATGGATGAAATGCATATAGTTTTGGAGACCATATAATTCTGAGTGCTTACACTACTTCTGCCTCTCTTATCTTTCTATTTCTCAAATACATCAAGCCTTTCCCTGCCTCAGGGCCTTTGCACATGCTCTGCCTAGAATGTTTTCCCTCTGCCCAACTCTTCATCTGACTACTAACTAATCCTTCAGGTCTCAACTTAAATGTACTTCCTCAAAGAAATCTTCCATGATTATCAGGCTAAATTATTTTTTTATATACAGTTTTTATTCACACCACTCATTACACTTTGAATTTTATATTTTTGTGGATTTTTTGTTTTAATCTGTTTCACCATTAATCTGCATTAGAGTAAGGACTGTATTGTTTCCTTTACCAGCCTTTTTCCATCACTCAGCACGGGATTTGGTATGTGTGGGTTTTTTTAATTTAATGAATGTTTGAATGAGTAAATTACAGATTCATAGACTCATAGAGCTTTAAAAACAACAGGACCTCAATACTAATCTTGAATCTAGTTCCTTCATTATATAGATGAGAAATATGAGGTCCAGAGATGTTAAATGTTTTGTCTAGGCCCACACAGTTAGTGGCAAACTTCAAACTGGAGCTCTAATCTCCTAATTTCTAACTCAGTGCTCTTTCCAATATACCACACAAATTTCAGGGGTTTTTAGTAAGAAATATAGTAGTATTTACTATGTCCATAATATTGTCATTATTAAGCTCAAAGCTGCCTGTAGTGTCTGCCAAAGATCTTAACAGAGAGGATGATTCTTTGTTTTAACAAAACTTGTCCTCAGTTATCCAGAATTAGCACAGTTAAAATTCTCTATGTATTTCATTTGTTTTTGTCTTTTGCTTTTTGTGTTCGGTATCTACGTGAGTAAAAATGTTTGCCGTTGTTAAGGAAGATGAGGGAAAATAAAAGTAGTATATTATAATGAAAAGATGC
Source organism: Monodon monoceros (assembly GCF_005190385.1). NCBI lineage: Eukaryota > Metazoa > Chordata > Mammalia > Artiodactyla > Monodontidae > Monodon > Monodon monoceros. The sequence goes on along the minus strand of NW_021703778.1, from coordinate 91,132,185 downwards.
TCAGCATCACTAATCATTAGGGAAATGCAAATCAAAACCACAGTAAGATATCAACTCATACCCATTAGGATGACTACTATTAAAAACAGAAAACAAACAGAAAATAGAAAGTGTTGGCTAGGATGTGGAGTAATTGGAACCCTTGTGCACTGTTGGTGGGAATGTAAATGGTGCAGCTGCTGTAAAAAACAGTGGTTCCTCCAAAAATTAAAATAGAATTACCATATGATCCAGCAATTCCACTTCTGGGTGTATACCCAAAAGAATTGAAAGCAGGGTCTTGAAGATATATATACCACTGTTCATAGCAGTGATATTCACAGTAGCCAAAAGGTGGAAGCAACCCAGAGTCCTTTGATAGATGAATGGATAAACAAAATGTGGCGTCTATGGAATATTATTCAGCCTTAAATAAAGAAGGAAGATGCAAGAGGGAGGAGATATGGGGATATATGTGTATGTATAGCTGATTCACTTTGTTGTAAAGCAGAAACTAACACATCATTGTAAAGCAATTATACTCCAATAAAGATGTTAAAAAAAAAAGGAAATTCTGATATATACTGCAACATGGATGAACCTTGAGGACATTATGTTAAGTGAAATAAACCAGTCACAAAAAGACAAATACTTTATAAATTACACTTATGAAGTACCTACAATAGTCATATTCATAGAGACAGAACGTAAAATTGTGGTTGTGGGGAGGTTGGTGGGGAAAAGGAGGAATTGTTTAATGGATATACAATTTCAGTTTTGCAACATGAAAAGATTTCTGGAGATTGGTTGCACGACCATATAGAGGTACTTAACACTACTGAAGTGTACACTTAAAAACAGTTAAGGACTTCCCTGGTGGCGCAGTGGTTGGGAATCCGCCTGCCAATGCAGGGGACGCCAGTTCGAGCGCTGGTCCAGGAAGATCTCACATGCCGCAGAGCAGCTAAGTCCGTGAGCCACAACTACTGAAGCCCGCACGTCTAGAGCCCATGTTCCACAACAAGAGAAGCCACCGCAATGAGAAGCCCGTGCACCGCAATGAGATAAATAAATTAATTTAAAAATCAGTTAAGATGCTTCAGTATGTTATGCTAAGTAAAATAGTCACAGAAGGAAAAATACTACATGATTCCACTTATATGAGGTGTCTAAAATAGTCAAACTCATGGAAGCAGAGAAGAGAACAGTGGTTGCCAGGGACAGAGAGGAGGGGGAAATGGGGAGTTGCTAATCAACGGTATAAAGTTTCAGTTATGCAAAATGAATGAATTCTAGAGATCCACTGTACAACACTATTGCTATAGTTAACAGTATTGTATCGTACACTTAAAAATCTGTTAAAAGGGTAGATTAATTGTTCTTACCACAACAAAATTTAAAAAAATTTTTTTTAATTTTATTTTTTTGTACAGCAGGTTCTTATTAGTTATCCATTTTATACATATTAATATATATATGTCAATCCTAATCTCCCAATTCATCACACCACCCCCCCAAAATCAAAATTCTTAAAAGTGGCTAAGATGGTAAATTTTATGTGAATTGTATTTTACCGCAATTAAAAAAAATTTTTTAATCTTGAAAATAGTATAGTAAGGTTACCATAATAGGCAACATATCACTTGTTTTGTTCCCAGTCTTTCTTCTACTTAATTGCAAAATAACCATTCATTTAAAGGAGAGAGAAAAGGTAAGGGATAGTAATCACCTTCCTTAAAAATGTTGTTTTTGTCACTGTGCTTATTTTCACATTGAAAATCATATTCATGTTAAGCGCTTCTATACTGGAATTTTTTGGAGAATCAGATTAGTTATGAAAATTAATGATATCACATTAATTCAGAATAAGAACTGGTCTCTGTCTATCATAATCTTGGAGACCTAATTCACAGTGGTTTCATTAAAAATCATACCATATAAAAAAAAATCATACCATATATTCTCTGCCCTTAGGAATCCAATGCTTTGAGAAATAAGAAAAACTCTCGTCGAGTCAGCTTTGCAGATACTATAAAGTAAGTTGAAAAGAAAAATAATTAAAATGTTACAGGTAATACTTTTTGTGTGTCACACCAAATGTGTTGGTACTAACTGATTTGGATAATTTGTGTTTCAATTAGAGAAGCTTTAGAAAATTGTTATTTAAAAGGCTGTTATGCTTAAAAGAGAAACATTGAAAGCATCCCCTTCACAGTCCAGAACAAAACAACTATGTCTTACGGCTGCTATTTAACATTGTATTGGAGGTGCTAACCAACAAAAAAAAACTAGAGAAACAAAATGGAGTTACAAAAATTGGAAAGATGGGGATAAATCTGTCACCTTTGCAGATTAAATAATTGAATATTAGGAAAATCCAAGAATATCAATTGAAATACCTCTGTAAACAGGAAGTAGCAGGATACAAAATTAATATTTAGAAATTAATATATTTCCTATATAAAAATAATAACCAGATAGAATGTAAATGTCCTTTTTCCATTATATTATATTTAGTTGCTGTAAATTTAATAATAAAAGAATATAAACTGTACAGGGATTTCCCTGGTGGTCCAGTGGTTAGGACTCCGCACTTCCACTGCAGGGGACACAAGTTCGATCCCTGGTCGGGGAACTAAGATCCCAGATGCCCTGTGGCATGGCCAAAAAAAGGGGAAAAAAAAGAATTGTGCAAATGAAGACAAGTTTCTGAATAAAAAGATTTAACATCATAAAGATATCACTTCTCCCTAAGTTATTAATTTAATGTAATTCTTATATGTAATGTTTTTATGATTATTTTCTTGATGCTGAGCAGTATATTTGTATTTCCTCATTGATTGAAGAGTTGTTTAATTGAGAATTTTAACATTCATATCTAGGTGGTAAAGACATCTTGTGGTCATTAATTTTCAGTTATATTGTAGTGAGAGAATGCTAATTGGTATTATTTTGATTTTTATTGAAATTTTCTGTGTGGTCTTGTATATGATCAGTTTCTGTGAATGATCCATCCACTTGAACAGAAGATACATTTTGTATTTTAGGGTGTAGAATTTGATATATATCAAATATATCCATTTTATGCATGTTATTTGGGTCTTCTGTAATTTTATATAATTTTAGTCACTTTAATCTGCATGAATTATGAGAGAGGTAAATTAGTCTGTAACTGACAGTGCATCCTACTCTTTCCAGTAGTTCTTCTTTATGAATGTTTATTCTATGTTTATTGGTGCATAGTCATCACTGTTATATCTTCATTTGGGATTGCACTTTCTAGCATTATGAAATATTCATCCTTGCTTTATTGCTTTTTGACCCAAATTCTACCTAGACTGATGTTAAATTTTCTGCCTTTGTTATATTTTTGTTTTCATTTTTGTGGTATATCTTTGTGTAATGTTTGACCATGTATGAGCAATGGTAAAGTTAGTCTATTTCCTCTCTCCCAACCCAATTTTACTTAATAATATACTTTTGTACTATTAAATATGCTTAAACTTCAAATAAAACTTCATTGTATTATATGATATCCTTTGGCATTTATAATGGATGAAGTTATTGGCCTACTTCTTCCTCTCATTTTCTCCCCCCATTCCCTACCCATCTTTTTTTAAAATTTTATTTATTTATTTATTACTTATTTTGGCCACGCTGGGTCTTCGTTGCAGCGTGTGGGCTTCTCTTGTTGTGGTATGCGGGCTCTAGAGTGCATGGGCTCAGTAGTTGCGACGTGTGGCTCTCGTTGGGGCATGCGGGCTTAGTTGCAGTATGTGGGATCTTAGTTCCCTGACCAGGAATCGAACGTGGTCCCCCTGCATTGGGAGCACGAAGTCTTAACCACTGGACTACCAGGGAAGTTCTTCCCTCACCCCACCTTTTTTTTAAGTTGTATTATATCTCTTTCTCCCTTTCTCTCACTCTCTTATCTCTCTATCTCTCTCTCTGGGTATTTGACATTAGGTCATCTGTCACATTTGTGTCTTAGTTGTATTCTATATATTTAAATGTTCACATCAGTTCTATTACTATAGTTGCCCTAATTATCTCTTGGTTGGCCAAAGCTTTTTCTCTTATGTTTTCCCAAGAAAGGCTCATTGAAGCCATACTCCCCGAGTTCTTGGGCGCTCAGACTGTTAGTCATAGCCTTTATACTTGAAGATTTAGCTGGATATAAAATCTTAAGTTCACATTTTCTTTTTTTCACTTTGAATATGTTTTGTTTTGTTTTTGTTTTTGTTTTTTATCAAACACCAAAGTCACTGAGGGTTTTTTTTTGTTTTTGTTTGTTATACAGCAGTTCTTATTAGTTATCTATTTTATACGTATTAGTGTATGTATGTCAATCCCAGTCTCGCAGTTCATCCCACCACCACCCCACATTTTCTTTAAGGAACTTGTTAATGTGATTCTGTTATCTTCTGGCATTGAATGTTTCTATAAACAAGTCAGAGGAGAGCATGATTTTTCCCCCTCATAAACAACTAGATCTTTTTGACAGGCTACCTAACAGATTTTTTTTTCCTTTATCTTTGAAGTTTATTGACTTTACTTGGATACATCTTTATTTTGACTGTTTTGGGTCTTGAATCTTGAATTAACCTTTAAATATCTTTTTCTATTTCATTATTTAAATTTCGTTAGGGACTCCATAATTTAGAAACACAAATTATGTTTAGATTCTTTGCTTTTCTTCTGTATTATTTTCTCTCTTAAGTCCTTTTATTTTCTTTTACTTTGTTCAGTTAAAATTTTTTTCTATGTCCTTTACCATATTTTCCAAGATACTTACTTACCCTTATGTCTCTTCCAGTTTTGCCTTCATTCTGTGATGATTATATTTTTTCTTCTGCTTCTTTCATGAGTTTCATCTATTTGTGTGTCATTTCCTGTTTTCTTACCATCTTTTCCTTGAGTTCTTGTATTTCTGCTTTCATTTCTGTCTTTGATAGAGATGATTGATTTGTTATGTTTTTTAAGTCCATAAAAAACTGTATGCATACAATTTTCATTTTCTCTGGGACAACATTTTTCTGAGTGTTTTTCTTAAGTTATGTTATACTTTGCTTTCTTTTAATCTTATGGTGTCCTTATAGATTGTATACTTTTTACTCATCATTGAATGGGTTGGGTTTTCCTGAACCACCTATTTTCAAGACATTTCTGTGGAGGGAGAGGGGGTGTAATGGTGTTCCAGGGTACCTGTCTTTTTGTAAACAGGCTCTCCTTTTAGTTATCATAAAGATAGCTTGTCTACTTCGTATCACCTTCTTCAAATTTTATTTTCTGTATAATTCAGATTTCTTTAACTTGGCCTATTGTGAGGTGAGCTCCTAGATCAATTTAACCTTGAATTTAAACATTTTAGGATGAGGCTTGATTGTTTCTTGTCCAGAAATCTTCCTAGGAAAGTCCTGGGCTTTGAGCTGCATTGTTTCCCATTCCTCATTTGTTCCTCTCTCTCCTCCGAATTCTTTATCTTAACAAACCTTTAGGATCAGACAGATTAAAGAAATTCAATTCTGTATTTGCCATATAAAACATAATTTTGCATTAGGATAAGTTTATAGTTGCCCAGGATTTCAGTTGTGGGGCTATTGGGAACATGTTTTCTTCTTTTCCTTAGAGGAGTAGTAAGTAAATGTTGGTAAGGGGTGAAGAAGGGGGTTCCCACTTAGCTGCAGACTATGTGACATCTTTCTGTTACTGAGTAGTTCCAAACAGTAGGTACCTTCTGAAATATAAATTCATTGTTGTCAATTGATAGTAATTTTAATTGTTTTATACTTCTTTTCTATCCATCTTTTATCCACAAATGAATAAACATCTTCCTGGATAAACATGAGTTGTCAATATTTCATATGTATTGAATTCTGGGAGTGGGGGGTGGGAAAGACATAGTAAGATTTGGTATTATCAGGGAAGACTAGCTATTGCCTGCCAGTAGACTTCCCTAGGTGGTATATTCCTTGGTGACGTTGTTACTGTCTTCCTAGATCTTGCCCTTGGCTTTGCAGACTCCGTATTGTTTTTTTCTGTACCAAAAATGGGCCTATCTCTTAGAGATGGACTTCTACTAAACAGATTCACTAGAGATTTGTGTATAAATAAGAATGCTACTACTAAATATATCATGAGAACCAAATCAAATGAATCAGAACCCTTATTTGAGTAGATCAATACATTCCTTATAGGCATTCTACCTAAGAAAGTAAATTATAATGTAAATATGGCTTGCTGATCATGGAATCTGAACTGTTAGTTATTTGAATGGTTCAGAATGTTTAATGGCACCAGGCTAATGAATCCATGTCCACAGTAGGTACATACACACCGTTGCAAGCCTTGAATGATTCTGTCTGTATACTCCCAGTATACTCCTTGAATAGGTGTGACCAAGGTTTGATTTAACAACTCATTTTCTTCCCTTTGTTTCAGACTGACTTTTCCTTCACGTGCTGTTTTTTTGTTTTTTTGATTTTTTTGGCTGCGCCACTTGGCTTGTGGATCTTAGCTCCCTGACCAGGGATTGAACCCAGGCTACTTGGTGAAAGCACTGAGTCCTAACCACTGGACTGTTAGGGAATTTCCTTACATGTTTTCTTTAGGAATATTAATGTTAATGTAAAAATAACTATTTTAAATTTTCTGTTAAGCATTTGATTGTTCCTTGTGCTGTGTTAGATATTTTTGTGTAAATTACCTTTTATCTTTTGAGTTACTTCCTTGGGATTATAGTCCCCAAAGTAGAATTGCCGGACTTAAAAGAAGCAATGGTTACATAGTCATTATTACATTTTTGTTATTGGTTTTAGTACCTCTAGTAATGTACCTTCTTTTTCCTAAGGCACTGTAAAGATTAGATTTTAGCATTTAATTTTAGCTGATTTTATTGTTATCTTAGTTATTTTAATTTGTACTTTATTTTTCATTACTATTTTTTCTATATTTTGTTCATTTATGCTTTTTTTTCTTCCCATTTTGAAACATTTCATTTTTTATTTCCTTGTCTACCCAGATGATATTGAAGAAAATATTTTAAAGTTTTTGTTTGGTTAAACCCTTTAAATTTTGTGTTATTAAAGCATGTGTCTTTCTTGGTTCATAAATCATTTTTGCAACAGATTGTACCTTTGAAAGCTTTCCTTGTGTCACAGATACTATATAGGTTGAAAAAAAAAATGAGAGAGCAAGGAACAACCATAATTAAGATAAATATCCAGAAAGATAAATATGGAGGAAAGAATTATTTTGCCCTTTCAGTTAGGTGTCTCCATATGTTTGCTAAATATGTTTTATTAATTATATACATTTACAACTTACTCTTTGTCTACCTAATATGTGGTGTTCTAAAATTTGGATCTTAAGGCATCTAAATATATTTCTGCATTTTCTTCTTTGTATTTCTTTCATTTTTTTCCTCTGACTTCTTTTTTTTACATGTAATTTGGTTTATTCATTGTTAGTTTTCATTGATAACTTTCCTCCTACTGTATGATAGCAACCTTGTTTAGTTCTAATACTTTATTGCTATGAAACTTAGTTAATGTGTTGGATGACTTCATAATTATCTTTTCTGTTGTTTGTCCACAGATAATTTTTAGCTGTGAAAATTTTTAATTTGTAACTTACAGGTTGTAGATTGAGTTTAAAATTTTAAAAAATTTAGTCAATAGCCATTTTTTAATAGGGTAGCTCAGCCAATTTACATTTGTTAAAATCAGTACACCTATTCTCCCTGTATTGTTGGTTAAATTTAACTTTATTGTTGCAGATTTTTGTTTTGCATTTAAACAAGAATGGATATTGGATTTTATAAATGTTTTTGACCATCTATTAAAATAACTAGAGTTTTTCCCAGTTTAATCTTTAATATGATAAAACAAATTTTGGGGTGTTGAGTTATCTTAGCATTCCTGGGATAAATCCAGTTCAGTCATAAAATATTCTTTTATTGGGTGGGCCAAAAGGTTCATTCCGTTTTTTCTGTAAGGTGGCTCTAGTAGCACTTAGTGTCTTTAACTTCATTCGAAACAATTTTGTTAGATTGTATGTGACAGCTGTTATATCAGCATGCATTTTAAAAAAGACTTATCAAAATTGGTGAATTTTTGTATAGCCATTTTAATATTGAAGTTGGAAGAAAAAAAGCAACATTTTCGTCATATTATGCTTTATTTCAAGAAGGTAGAAAAGCAAGTGAAACGCAAAAAAAGATTTGTGCAATGTATGGAGACGGTGCTGTGATCGATCGAACGTGTCAAAAGTGGTTTGCGAAGTTTCATGCTAGAGATTTCTCACTGGATGATGCTCCATGGTCAGGTAGACCAGTTGAAGTTGATAGCAATCAAATCGAAACAATAATTGAGAGCAGTCAGCGTTATACCATGAGGGAGATAGCCGACATACTCAAAATATCCAAATCAAGTGTTGAGAATCATTTGCACCAGCTTGGTTATGTGAATAGCTTTGATGTTTGGGTTCCACATAAGTTAAGCAAAAAAACCTTTCTTGACCATATTTCTGCATGCGATTCTCTACTGAAACATAATGAAAATGTTCCATTTTTAAAACAAATTGTGATCGGCAATGAAAAGTGGATACTGTACAATAATGTGGAACGGAAGAGATCTTGGGCAAGTGAAATGAACCACCACCAACCACACCAAAGATGTTGATGTTCTGTATATGGTGGGATTGGAAAGGAGTCCTCTATTATGAGCTTCTTCCAGAAAACCAAATGATTCATTCCAACAAGTACTGCTCCCAATTAGACCAACTGAAAGCAGCACTCGACGAAAAGAGTCCAGAATTAGTGAACAGAAAACGCATAATCTTCCATCAGGGTAACACAAGACTGCATGTTTCTTTCATGACTGGGCAAAAACTGTCAAAACTTGTATGGGAAGTTCTGATTCATCCGCCGTATTCACCAGACATTGCACCTTTGGATTTCCATTCATTTTGGTCTTTACAACATTCTCTTAATGGAAAAAATTTCAATCCCCTGGAAGACTGTAAAAGGCACCTGGAACAGTACTTTGCTCAAAAAGATCCATCTTTTGGGAAGATGGAATTATGAAGTTGCCTGAAAAATGGCAGAAGGTAGTGGAACAAAAAAGGGTAAATACGTTGTTCAATAAAGTCCTTGGTGAAAATGAAAAATGTATCTTTTATTTTTACTTAAAAAACCGAAGGCACTTTTTGGCCTACCCAATAAAACATTGCCAGGGAATTCCATGGCAGTCCAGTGGTTAGGACTCTGTGCTTCCACTGGAGGGGGCACAGGTTCTATCCTTGGTCAGGGAACTAAGATCCTACAAGCCACACTATTTAAAAAAAAAAAAAAAAAAAAAAAAACTTGCAGATTTTCAGTAATCTTTATTTTGTTTTCTAGAGTATTCCAGACAGACCCTCATATGAAAATAGTGAAAAAGTCAGAAATTTCAGGTAAATTTGTTACTGCAATCCCTGCTAAATCTGTTGTCTATATAATTATGCTGTGGTTATCTAACCAGATAATTGGTATAACTTAGTATCCATCTTATTGCTCAAAAAGTGTAACTTGTAGAGTCATGTACCAAAATGTTCATTGCAGCTCTATTTACAATAGCCTGGAGATGGAAACAACCTAAGTGTCCATCATCGGATGAATGGATAAAGAAGATGTGGCACATATACACAATGGAATATTACTCAGCCATAAAAAGAAATGAAATTGAGCTATTTGTAATGAGGTGGATAGACCTAGAGTCTGTCATACAGAGTGAAGTAAGTCAGAAGGAGAAAGACAAATACCGTATGCTAACACACATATATGGAATTTAAGGGAAAAAATGTCATGAAGAACCTAGGGGTTAGACAGGAATAAAGACACAGACCTACTAGAGAATGGGCTTGAGGATATGGGAAGGGGGAAGGGTAAGCTGTGACAAAGCGAGAGAGAGGCATGGACATATATACACTACCAAATGTAAGGTAGATAGCTAGTGGGAAGCAGCCGCATAGCCAGGGAGATCAGGGAGATCAGCTTGGTGCTTTGTGACCGCCTGGAGGGGTGGGATAGGGAGGGTGGGAAGGAGGGAGATGCAAGAGGGAAGAGATATGGGAACATATGTATATGTATAACTGATTCACTTTGTTATAAAGCAGAAACTAACACACCATTGTAAAGCAATTATACTCCAATAAAGATGTAAAAAAAAAAAAAAAGTGTAACTTGAGCCATGGGGGGCAGAATGAAAGGTACATCGTTAGTATTTTTTTTATTGTTAATGTCCTTATGCAATTTTTCTAATGCTTAATCAGTGTATTGAAAAACTTTAATCTTTTCTCTATTTATAGAAACAGAAGCAGGAGGAAATGTCCTATTTATGCAGTAAGTAAAAAAATGTGATGTAAATTATACTTTAAAACTTGTTTATTCCTATTAAATGAAGTGTTTTTAAAGTTAAAATTCTTTTTGTTTTTTATTTCCATTCCCTTTTGTGGAATACTTAGGATTAATTCAGAAAACAAATTCTTTGCATAATTTAATATACTGCTATAGTTGATAAGTATGTGCATTGTACACCTTATCCTATTAAGAGGGATGAAACGTTCTACTTTCATATATAAATCCTCAAATACATGAGCTAGTACAAAACAATAAATACCAAGTCCTCAGATTTTTTTCATTAAACTAGTTTTTCTTATTATAACATTAATACAAAAATTAAATAGCAGTAGGCTTGAACAAATGAAAACATGCTTATCTTAATCATAAGAGAAATACAAACTTAGACTATATTGAGACATAATTTTTCATCTAATCAGTTAAGAATATAGGTAAAAAGTCTCATTGCTAGTGGGTATATATTGCAGAAGGCAATTGGCAATATCATTCAAAATTTTAAATGCACATGCTCTTTGGCTCAGAGATTTCATCTCTGAATTTATCTTACCAATACACTTGTAAATGTGTGAAATGATGATATAAAGTTATTCACTGTAACATTTATTTTAATAGTAAAAGATGTAAAAGATCCTAAATGTCCATCAGTAAGGGACTGGTTAAATAAATTACAGTTTTTCCATGTAATTGACTAGTGTTGAGCTGGAAAAAAAAAAAAGATTCTCGTTATATATTGACACAGAAAAATCTCTAGGCCATATTACTTAGGCTCCTCACAGATAACCACTGTTGATAATTTTGGATGTCCTTGCAGAAATTTTATATGTATATCCAAGTGCATGGTTTATCTTTAGCTTTTTTTTTTTTTAGACAAGACAAAAATGGGATCACTCAATGTCTTTGGCACTTTCCATGTTGTTACATGTAGATCTACCTCAGTCTATTATAATCTGTTGTATGTCTGCACCAACATTTAGTCAGCTCCCCATTGATGGACATTTGGGTTAACTTTTTTTTGGCCACGCCCTGGGATCTTAGTTCCCCAGCCAGGGATTGAACCCGGGTCCCCTGCAGTGGAAGCGCGGAGTCCTAACCGCTGGACTGCCAGGGAATTCCCTGGGTTGTTTCCTTTGACTTACCTTTTTTTTTTTAAAGCTAAATTTCTAGAAAATGAGTTGCTTTACAGGTCATTCGTTTTTTCGTTGTTTTTTTTTAAATTTATTTTAATTTTGGCTGCGTTGGGTCTCCGTTGCTACGCTCAGGCTTTCTCTATTTGCGGGGAGCCGGGGCTACTCTTCATTGCAGTGCAGGCTTCTCACTGCAGTGGCTTCTCTTGTGGCAGAGCACTGGCTCTAGGCGTGTGGGCTTCAGTAGTTGTGGCACGTGGGCTCAGTAGTTGTGGCTCCGGGGCTCTAGAGCGCAGGCTCAGCAGTTGTGGCTCACAGGCTTAGCTGCTGTGAGGAATATGGGATCTTCCTGGACCAGGGCTTAAACCCGTGTCCCCTGTGTTGGGCAGGAGGATTCTTAATCACTGCACCACCAGGGAAGCCCCTACAGGTCATTCTTTAAAAAAAAAAATAGGGAATTCCCTGGCGGTCCAGCTGTTAGGACTCCATGCTTCCACTGCAGGGGACCCGGGTTCAATCCCTGGTCAGGGAATTAAGATCCCGCAAGCCTCGTGGCACGGCCAAAAAAAAAAAATTATTTTTAATAAAAAATTAGAAAAAGCAAGCAGCATGTATTAAACATATTTTATAGTGTTCTTGAAATTTAGATATCTGAAAAAATTTAATGGTAAGGTCCTTTAATTGCCTTGTAATTTTTTCTGCCAGTATTAGATGTCTTTTTTTTTTTTTTTTAAATTTATTTTTTGCGGTACGCGGTCCTCTCACTGTTGTGGCCTCTCCCGCTGCGGAGCACAGGCTCTGGACGCGCAGGCCCAGCGGCCATGGCTCACGGGCCCAGCCGCTCCGCGGCATGTGGGATCTTCCCGGACCGGGGCACGAACCCGTGTCCCCTGCATCAGCAGGCGGGCGCTCAACCACTGCGCCACCAGGGAAGCCCAGATGAGTCTTTTTTTAAAGATGTCTTTGGAGTTTTCTGCCAGTCACCCTGCGAAAACCTATTGCCTACCCTACTCTTTCAACTGTTGTGATTCTTGGTAATTGTCCAGAGTATAGATTTTTAAATTACTTTATAATTTTTAGGAATAAGAATCCAGAAGATAACTACTGTGAGATAACTGGTGAGCATGATCAGAGTACTTTTCTTATCATACGTTTTTCTCTTTATCTAGATTCCTTGAAAAGTAGTATGTAAGAGAACCATGAACAAAAAATGTAGAGAAAGTGTTCTTCTTTACACAAAATCTTTAATTTAAAATTTCACAAACTTACTAATATTTCTTTCAAACCTGCTGTTCCTGTTGTTCTCTGCCTTGAACTCCCACTCACTGTCATTCACTCAAGTCAGGAATTGAGTCATGTTTTACCTTTTCCTCCTTTCCCCATATCCATTTGGCCCTATTCTCTTTGATTTTTTTTTTTTTCTTTTTTTCTGGCTGTGCAGCTTGCGGTATCCTAGTTCCCAGACCAGGGATCGAACCTGGACCTCCTGCAGTGGTAGCGAGGAGTCCTAACCACTGGACCACCAGGGAATTCCTCAGGCCCTATTCTCTTTCAATTCTGTCTCCAAAATATCTGTCCCATCTGTTAGTTATTCTCTGTTCCTTCTGCCTGTATTTGAATTCAAGCCCTCGCTGTTCTTTCTTGAGCTATTGTATTTAGTTTCTTATCCTTCTAGTCCATTCTACATATTTCTAAATCTTATCATATTACCTCCCAGCTTACAATTGTTCAGTGACACTATTTTGCGTACCGGATAAAACCCACACTCTTTAGCATAAACTTGGAAAACCTTTTATAATTTTTTTCTCCAAGTTTATCTCCAGCCCTTTATAGGCATCCTGTGCTCTAGCCCATGAATAACTACTTGCAGTTTCCCATGTGGACTTTTTTCCTGCCTGTATCCATTTGTAAATGCTATTTCCTCTGCCTAAAGTGATCTTCCTAATACAGTTTGTCTAACAGTCTTCTCATCTTTCACTTAACTTAGCTTTTCACTTAGCTTAACTTTAGTGCTTTCAAAGTAGCCAGTCCACAAACTGTTATAGTCCTTGACAGAAAAGGAACTTGCAATAGAATGTAAACCAACTATGGCAGTAAGCTACTGTTTAGTTAGCGGCATTTTTTTCTTAGCAAAGCTCTACTGATGAAAGGAATTTTACATCAGCTGCAAGCTCCTTATCTCAAAATGAATTAATTAATTGATAATAAGCAGTTCACCATCTGGCAACATACGTTAAGTAATACTGGCTTAAATCAAGCCTTCACTGACAAAACCAAGGAGTTAGTCACTCTGTTTTGTGCTCTTACAACACCCCTTTTATTTCTTAGTCTATTGTAGGGTTTTTTTAATATAAATTTATTTATTTTTATTTTTGGCTGCGTTGGGCCTTTGTTGCTGCACATAGGCTTTCTCTAGTTGCTGCAAGTGGGGGTTACTCTTCGTTGTGGTGCACAGGCTTCTCATTGCGGTGGCTTCTCTTGTTGTGGAGCACGGGCTCTAGGGCGTGTGGGCTCAGTAGTTGTGACTTGCGGGCTCTAGAGTGCAGGCTCAGTAGTTGTGGCGCATGGGCTTAGTTGCTCCACGGCCTGTGGGATCTTCCCAGACCAGGGCTCAAACCCCTGTCCCTTGCATTGGCAGGCAGATTCGTAACCACTGTGCCACCAGGGAAGTCCCTATTGTAGAATTTATCATGCTGTATTTTAGGTATTTACTTTTGGCTCTCTTATTAAACTAGGAACTCTTTTGAGTCCAGAAATTTTGTCTTGTTCTTTGTGCTTTAGTATATGGTTGAGTTCTGGGGCACATAATAGGTTCTGAAACAATATTTGTTAAGTAAATGACAAGAATGGAAGCTGGATATGTAAATAAAGCTTTAATATAAAGCCCATAATTACTTCATCATATTCAGTCGAGGTTGCCATAAACTCTTTGAAATATTCTAAATATTTACCTTTAAACTTAAGAATTTTTAAATGTATTTCCTGTTTCATTATAGCATCTTCAGTCCCTTCCTATTTCCAACATCCAGTTTGTTACCTAAACCTTTATATTTCAGTTCTAGAATGTCTTTTTTTCTTTTTTCAACTTCCACTCTTTTTATTTATTTTTTTACACAGCAGTTCTTATTAGTCATCCATTTTATACATATTAGTGTATATATATCAATCCCATTCTCCCAATTTATCATACCACCACCCCCACCACCACTTTCCCCCCTTGGTGTCCATACGTTTGTTCTCTACATCCGTGTCTCTATTTCTTCCCTGCAAACCGGTTCATCTGTACCATTTTTATAGGTTCCACATGGATGCGTTAATACACGATACTTGTTTTTCTCTTTCTGACTTACTTCACTCTGTATGACAGTCTCTAGATCCATCCACGTCTCTACAAATGACCCAATTTCGTTCCTTTTTATGGCTAAGTAATATTCCATTGTATATGTGTACCACATCTTGAGGTGGGCTTGTATTGCTATAAACTTCCCTCTTAGAACAGGTTTTGCTGCATCCCATAGGTTTTGGATCATCATGTTTTCATTGTCATTTGTCTCTAGGTATTTTTTGATTTCCTCTTTGATTTCTTCAGTGATCTCTTGGTTATTTAGTAACATATTGTTTAGTCTCCATGTGCTTATGTTTTTTACATTTTTTTCCCTGTAATCGATTTCTAATCTCATAGCATTGTGGTCGGAAAAGATGCTTGATATGATTTCAATTTTCTTAAATTTACTGAGGCTTGATTTGTGACCCAAGATGTGATCTATCCTGGAGAATGTTCCGTGTGCACTTGAGAAGAAAGTGTAATCTGCTGTTTTTGGATGGAATGTCCTAAAGATATCAATTAAATCTATCTGGTCTATTGTGGCATTTAAAGCTTGTGTTTCCTTATTAATTTTCATTTTGGATGATCTGTCCATTGGTGTAAGTGAGGTGTTAAAGTCCCCCACTATTATTGTGTTACTGTCGATTTCCTCTTTTATAGCTGTTAGCAGTTGCCTTATGTATTGAGGTGCTCCTATGTTGGGTGCATATATATTTATAATTGTTATATCTTCTTCTTGGATTGATCCCTTGATCATTATGTAGTGTCCTTCCTTGTCTCTTGTAACATTCTTTATTTTAAAGTCTATTTTATCTGATATGCGTATTTCTACTCCAGCTTTCTTTTGATTTCCATTTGCATGGAATATCTTTTTCCATCCCCTCACTTGCAGTCTGTATGTGTCCCTAGGTCTGAAGTGGGTCACTTGTAGACAGCATATATATGGGTGTTGTTTTTGTATCCATTCAGCAAGCCTGTGTCTTTCGGTTGTAGCATTTAATCCATTCACGTTTAAGGTAATTATCAATGTTTATGTTCCTGTTACCATTTTCTTAATTGTTATGGGTTTGTTTTTGTAGGTCCTTTTCTTCTCTTGTGTTTCCCACTTAGAGAAGTTCCTTTAGCATTTGCTGTAATGCTGGTTTGGTGGTGCTGAATTCTCTTAGCTTTTGCTTGTCTGTAAAACTTTTGATTTCTCTATCGAATCTGAATGAGATCCTTGCCGGGTAGAGTAATCTTGATTGTAGGTTCTTCCCTTTCTTCACTTTAAATATATCATGCCACTCCCTTCTGGCTTGTAGAGTTTCTTCTGAGAAATCAGCTGTTAACCTTATGGGAGTTCCCTTGTATGTTATTTGTTGTTTTTCCCTTGCTGCTTTCAATAATTTTTCTTTGCCTTTAATTTTTGCCAATTTGATTACTGTGTGTCTCAGCTTGTTTCTCCTTGGGTTTATCCTGTATGGGACTCGCTGCGCTTCCTGGACTTGGGTGGCTATTTCCTTTCCCACGTTAGGGAAGTTTTCGACTATAATCTCTTCAAATATTTTCTTGCATCCTTCCTCTCTCTCTTCTCCTTCTGGGACCCCTATAATGTGAATGTTGTTACATTTACTGTTGTCCCAGAGGTCTCTTAGGCTGTCTTCATTTCTTTTCATTCTTTTTTCTTTATTCTGTTCTGCAGCAGTGAATTCCACCATTCTGTCTTCCAGGACACTTCTCTGTTTTTCTGCCTCAGTTATTCTGCTATTGATTCCTTCTAGTGTAGTTTTCATTTCAGTTATTGTATTGTTCATCTCTGTTTGTTTGTTCTTTAATTCTTCTAAATCTTTGTTAAACATTTCTTGCATCTTCTCAATCTTTGCCTCCATTCTTTTCCCGAGGTCCTGGATCATCTTCACTATCATTATTCTGAATTCTTTTTCTGGAAGGTTGCCTATCTCCACTTCATTTAGTTGTTTTTCTGGGGTTTTATCTTGTTCCTTCATCTAGTACATAGCCCTCTGCCTTTTCATCTTGTCTATCTTTCTGTGAATGTGGTTTTGTCCCACAGGCTGCAGGATTGTAGTTCTCCTTGCTTCTGCTGTCTGCCCTCTGGTGGATGAGGCTATCTAAGAGGCTTGTGGAAGTTTCCTGATGGGAGGGACTGGTGGTGGGTAGAGCTGGGTGTTGCTCTGGTGGGCAGAGCCCAGTAAAACTTTAATCCGCTTGTCTGCTGATGGGTGGGGCTGGGTTCCCTCCCTGTTGGTTGTTTGGCCTGAAGCGACCCAACACTGGAGCCTACCCGGCTCTTTGGTGGGGCTAATGGTGCACTCTGGGAGGCATCACGCCAAGGAGTACTTCCCAGAACTTCTGCTGCAAGTGTCCTTGTCCTCATGGTGAGCCACAGCCACCCCCTGCCTCTGCAGGAGACCCTCCAACACTAGCAGGTAGGTCTGGTTCAGTCTCCTATGGGGTCACTGCTCCTTCCCCTGGGTCCCGATGCTATACTACTTTGTGTGTGCCCTCCAAGAGTGGAGTCTCTGTTTCCCCCAGTCCTGTCGAAGTCCTGCAATCAAATCCCGCTAACCTTCAAAGTCTGATTCTCTAGGAATTCCTCCTCCCATTTGCCAGAGCCCCGGGTTGGGAAACCTGACATTGGGCTCAGAACCTTCACTCCAGTGGGTGAACTTCTGTGGTATAAGTGTTCTCCAGTTTGTGAGTCACCCACCCAGAAGTTATGGGATTTGATTGTATTGTGATTGCAGCCCTCCTACCGTCTCATTGTGGCTTCTCCTTTGTCTTTGGATGTGGGGTATCTTTTTTGGTGAGTTCCACTGTCTTCCTGTCAATGATTGTCCAGCAGCTAGTTGTGATTCTGGTGCTCTCGCAAGAGGGAGTGAGCGCACGTTCTTCTACTCCGCCATCTTGAACCAATCTCTAGTTCTAGAATGTCTTGAGTCTAATCCCTTATTTCCATTCTTATTGTCTCTTGCCCTAAGACAAACTCTCAACATGTTGTATCTGAACTTTTAGAGTAGCTTCCTCATTGGTTTATCTTCTCTTGAATCTTCTTTCTTCTCCTTCTCTTGAATTATTTTTATAAAATGCACGTCTCATCCTGGAAACATTTAGACTCCTTAACATAGAATAAAAGATGCCTCAGAATCTTACCCTAATATCTTGGTCTTTTTTTGTTTTTTTTTAATTGGAGTATAGTTGTTTTACAATATTGTCTTAGTTTCTGCTGTACAGCAAGGTGAATCAGCCACACGTATGTATATATCCCCTCTTCCTTGGATTTCCTTCCCATTTAGGTCACCACAGAGCATTGAGTAGAGTTCCCTGTGCTATACAGTCTATTCTCATTAGTTATCTGTTTTATACGTAGTAGTGTTTGTATGTCAATCCCCATCTCCCAATCCATCCCACCCTTCCTTCCCCCCTTGGTATCCATACATTTGTTTTCTGTGTCTGTCTGCTTTGCAAATAAGTTCATCTATGCTATTAACATTTTGGTCTTATCAGTTGGTACTCTTTACTATGTAACTTCTACTATCCAGGAAATAAAAATGGAGAAGTGAAGGAGGAAAAAAAGTAGTCCACACTTTCCACTTTTAGAATCCCACCTTCTAAAAATCTCTACCACATTCGAAAAGTATTTTAATCACACAGAGAATACAGTAATCACTGAACTCTCCGTCTCTAAAATGGGAAAATTTTAAAGTCTCAGTGAAATTTAGGAAGGACTTAGTAACTGAAAAAACTTTAGTAAATACTTGTAGCTGATGAAATTCCTAAGAAAAGGGAAGTCAGGCTCTTGGTGATATATATTTTTGTCATTGACTGTAGTTTTTCTTTTTACTTAATAGGGATGAATACATTGCTTTGTGCTCCCATTCAGACCCAGATGCCCCAGAAAGAGGTATGAGTTCATGCAAGTGCCTTCATATTTTAATCTTATTTGATAGTTACAACTTTTAAAACACAAAAAATTTCATGTTAGTGACATGATTTAGGGATTACTTACCAAAATGGGCCAACATAGACTGGAAAAACTACGTACCTTTCCAGTTAACTAAGTATAGTTAAATCACTGCCAGTTTAAATAATAGGGAAATATGTTAATTATATAAGGACTTCTCAACTTTAATGGGCATGTGAATCATCTCAGGATTTTATTAAAATATAGATTCTTATCCAGCAGATCTGCGGTAGGTCCTGAAATTCTATACTTCTAACAGTCTCCTAGGTGATACTAATGCACTGGTCCACAGACCATACTTTGAGCAATAAAGAGTTAGACCATGTCCTCACAAGTAAAACCACTGCATTCAAGGACAGCTCAACCACCCAAGAGTATAGAGTGTACTATAAATTAGCCATCGTGCACTTATTCCTTCCAAGTCTTAGAATGAGAATGACCTATCTAATATAACAATTAGAATTTACATTATAGTTACATTTGCTATTGTCAGTCTTTTCATTTTTTACTCAGTCTAGTGGGTGAATAATTAACTTTTAATTTGTTCAGAAACACTAAAAGTATTCACAGACTTCAGAAAAAAATTTAAATAACAAATTCTGTGCTGCACACCACACCATTGATTCAAACAAACCAATGTAACATGAAACCATCATCTAGGATTGTTTATATAATACTCCTTCTATATAGTACATGTTATAAAATACCTTTTTAGAAGTTTGCATTTGATTTGATCTCTTATATTTTCCTTTCTTTGTAGATTTCAATTACAGAATACAACCATGAAAGGAAACATGCAAATGACCAGACAGTCATCTTTTCAGATGAAAACCAGATGGACCTGACAGCAAGTCATACTGTGATGATTACCAAAGGCCTTTTAGATTGTACCAAAAGTGAAAAATCCACCAAGATAGATACCACATCATTTCTGGCTAACTTAAAGCTCCACATTGAGGATTCAAGAATGAAGAAAGAATTAAATTTTTCTGGGGATCAAAGCACTTTTTCAGAAAAGAAAATAAATTTCAATGACTTCGTAAAAAGATTGAAAACAGGAAAATCGAATGCTTCTCCTTTTATAGGACCTGATAAAGAAAATTCTGAGATGCCTATTCATTACAAAGAATCAAATAGGGCCTCTTCTATGCATCAAATGCATGTATCTCTTAGTGTAGATGCAAATAGCAGTAATATGACTAGGCTCTTTAGAGAACAAGACGATGGGATGAATTTTACCCAATGTCATACAGCCAATATTCAGACTTTGGTTCCCACATCCAGTGAGCCCAGCTTAAGGGAATTTAAAGGTGATGATATTACAATTTATGGCAATGACTTTATGGACCTGACAATTAACCACACTATACAGAAGTTACCTTCAGCAGATAATCCGTCTGAAATAGAAAATCAAACTCAGAATGTAATGATGGATGTTTCAACAGGTCATGGAGCTAAAGCACTAGGACAGAAGACAGTCTTTAAGAATAAACCAAATGATGCTTTTCAAGACCCTTCCTTAAACCCTGAAGGTGACATACATATTACCAGCAGTCATATTACAGGGACAGAAATTCAGACAGTCACACAGACTTCCAACCAGGACGTCAGAACATTGGCCATGATCCCAGAATCTAAACGTTCCAGTCCAGCTATTCAAGATTATAAGACATTTTTCTATTCTAGTTGTAATGATGCCATGGAACTGACCAAGTGTTTCTCAAGTATGAGAGAGGAGAAGAATTTGCTAAAGCATGACAGGAGTTATTCTAAAATGTATCCCAATCCAGATGCCATCTCTCTTCTCAGAGAGAATACGATTTATTCGGGAGAAGAAAGCATGGACATTACCAAGAGTCACACAGTTGCAATAGATAATCAATTTTTTAAACAAGTTCAGACAAATGTACAAATAGCAGCTGCACCAGTATCTGAAAAAGAAATGATGATCCAAAATCACATAATCATGTCAGAGGATGGGGAAATGAATATAAATTATAGCTCAGTTCCTCATGTATCTAAGGAAAGATTACAGCAGAGCCTGGAAAATCCTTTATTTACTTCATTGACTGACAAAAGGACTGAAATCTTCACAGATGAAAATATGGATTTGACTAAAAGTCACATAGCTAATGTAGGAAGTCAGTTTCCTCTTGCATCTTACAGTCTGGCATCTGAGAATACCAGTAAATCTCACTCTCACGGCATAAGCCCTTCAGATGAATGGGAAGAAATGACTAAAGGTCATATTGAACCATCCCGACAACCAAACATAATATCTAAAAACATCCCAACTGACACATGGGACAAAGGAAAAGATCAAGTTTTGAATATTTCACCCTATCTTGATAAAGATTCTCCTCAGCCACCTGATATTAACCAGAACATAGCAACAAGCCATAATATAGTATACTCTGGTGGAGATCTTGATAAACAAGTAACACTGAGAAATAATAGAAATACAATTTCTTGTGAGCAATCTTTGTTTCCTACTACAAAGCCATTGTTTTCATCAGAAGGACAGTCTGCCATGAGAAATCATAATACTGCTGTTAATAGTCAAACAGTGAAACCTGTACCAGACCAGAATTCTAAACTGCCTGAGCCACTGAGGAAAAGTTTAGGCAGTCCCACGCCTGACTGTTTTCATGAGAAGATAATTATTTGTTCAGAGAAGGAGCAAAATATGGACCTAACCAAGAGTCATACTGTTGTCATTGGATTTGGTCCTTCTGAAGTACTAGAACTAGGTAAGACTAATTTAGAAAACACTAACAACCAGCTAACAACAGTAAACAGACAGAAAGCTGTAAAAGTTGAAAAATGTAATGAAAGTCCGATAGAAAAAACTGGAGTATTTATTTCTAATGATATCATGGGTGTGTTGAAG
This sequence comes from Monodon monoceros, assembly GCF_005190385.1. NCBI lineage: Eukaryota > Metazoa > Chordata > Mammalia > Artiodactyla > Monodontidae > Monodon > Monodon monoceros. The sequence goes on along the minus strand of NW_021703778.1, from coordinate 91,110,507 downwards.
GACAAAACTGGAATTCTGAATGAAAAGCAAGATGTCAAAATTTGTGAAAGGAAAAGTCTTGGCAGACTAAAAATTGATAAGACTGTTGTATTTTCAGAGGGAGATGAGAATGATATGGATATCACCAAGAGTTACACAGTGGAAATAAATCATAGACCTTTACTAGATGAACATGATTCCCATTTGGTGCCTTTGGCAGGAACTTCTAAAACTGTTTTGTATACATGTGGGCAGGATGACATGGAGGTCACCAGAAGTCACACAACTGCTATAGAATGTAAAACTATCTCACCAGATAAAATAACTACTAGGCCTGTGGACAAAACTGTAATGTTTATAGATAATCATGATGAACTAGAGATGACAAAGTCCCATACTGTTTTCATTGACTACCAAGCAAAGGAGAAAACTATGCTTCCAGACAGCTCTAACTTTGAACTATCCAAAAGAAAAAGCCTAGAAAAATCAAAAGTGACACCTAATCCTGCTAAGGAGGGTGTTTTCTTTCCGGACAATGGTGAAAGTGATCATTCAGTAGCAAAAGTCAGCCAGCTAACATTACCGGGGGAATGGTCTAATAGTGATCCTTTAGAGAAAGCTGAAGCATTTTTAGCTGCTGATAACATGGAAGTGTCTAAATCAACCATTTGGAAAAATGACAAAAATGTACAAAAGCCTGGATTTCTGAATGAATCTCTATCAGGCAAAAGTCAGAGAAGGAAGAGCCTTAGACTCAAAAATGACAAGACCATTGCATTTTCAAAGAATGACAGAAATGGTGTGGATGTCGTCCAGAGTTGTACAGTGGAAATAAATAACAAAGGTGTCCTGGAAGATAGAGAGGACTCCCATTGGGTGCCTTTGGAAGGAACTTCTAATACTGTTTTATATACATGTGGCCAGGATGATATGGAGATTACCAGAAGTCATACAACTGCCTTAGAATATAAACCTCTCTCACCAGATAAAAGAACCACTGGGCCTATGGACAAAACTGTTATGTTTGTAGATAATCACAGTGATCTGGAAGTTACTAAGTCCCACACTGTTTTCATTGATTGTCAAGCCATGGAGAAAATACTTCAAGAGTACCCTAAATTTGGAATAGCAAAAGGAAAAACCTTGGGTGTTTCTTTTCCTAAGGATGGTAGCTCTGTTCAAGAAATCACTAAAGAACAAGCACTGGCTGTAGAAAACAAAACTGTTCTTCACACTGAGCAAAAGCATCATGTGATACCCTTTGTTCCTACTAATACATTGTCTGGGGGTCAAGGTGAGACAGAAGTCAAATTCCATAGCACTGCTGTGGATGAAGAGGTCATGAAAGTTGTAGTCCAGGCCCATGTATTGGAAAAAGCCAAAATTGAAAGCTGTCACTTAAATAGTACAGATAGAAGAAATGTGGGTTTTACAGGCAGTTCTGCAGCTGCTGTTTGTGGATCCGGTGATAATTATTCCTGTTTACCTAATGTTTCCTTTTTTGATAATTTGGAGGAGAATGGCATGCCTTTATGTGATAAAAATGATGTAAAAGCCAGTCATTGCCCAGTGCAAAATGAGCTTCCTTATGCAAACAATTTAGCTAGTGAATATTATTTGAAATCTGAGGGACTGCCTCTTTCTGCTCCTTGTTCTTTGTTAGAGAAGGAAAAAGTTGTTCAAACCAGTACCCAAGGACAGTTAGACTGTGTCCTAACAGTACTCAAAGATCAAGATCTGATTAAGGAGCCCCCAAATCTATTAGCTAATGAAACTTCAGTATATGGTGAAGATTTGGGGGAGATGACTAAACTTAACTCAAAGCGAGTATCTTGTAAGCTTCCAAAGGATCAAATGGAGGCCTTTGTTGATAATGCAGAGCATAGTTTAAAGAAGACCTTTGTTGATGATGTTTGTGTTGCTCCTCAGCATCATCTGTCAGCCCAGCAACATCCATTACCTCAACAAGGACAGAGTATTGTCAGTAAAGATGAAACAATATTGTCTAAAGTGGGAAATAAGAATTTAAATATTGTTAGAGGAAATGCCTCTGAACCCATATGTGAAAACGATTCCACAATGCTCAATAATGAGAAACAGTTTACTATGGCCTGTAAAAAAGAACTAAAGAAAAATATTCAAACAGCTAAATGTAATACAGCTATAGATTTCCACAGTAACTCAGACTTGACTAAGCAAGTTATTCAAACTCATATCAATCCTAGAGAAGCATCAGATCCTGTAATTGCATCTAATGCTGCAACTTTTAGTAGTATCAAACCACATCTGAATAATTTGAATGAAAAAACTGAAGAATTTTTAGATTTCCAACCAGTTCATATACCACCTTCTCCAGAACAATTACTTGAATTAGTAAATAAGGCACACAGTAATATGAGTATAGTGCAAGCTACAGAAATACATAATGTTAACATAGTGTCCAGCAGTGTTAAAGATGATAAGGATGAAGAAAATAAAATTTCTCATAATGGAGCTGAAACCATCTCTGTACCATTAATGACGACTATAAAAGATAAAGTGAGGAGATGTTCTTTGGGAATATTTTTGCCCAGATTGCCAAACAGGAGAAATTGTAGTGTCACTGGTATTGATGACCTGAAGCTGATTCCAGGAGACACAACTGATTTAAATAACTTAGAAACTCAGCCAGTCTCCAGTAAACATTCAGACACTGGATTTGTTGCAGCTAAACTGAACTTAAGTCCATCTCAATATATAAATGAGGAAAATCTTCCTATATATCCGGGTGAGATTAATTCCTCAGACTCTATTAGCATAGATACTGAGGAAAAGGCTTTGACTGAGACATACCAAAAAGAGATTTCACCATCTGAAAATAAACTGGAAGAAACCTGCAATAGCCAAAAAAGAACCTGGGTACAAGAAGAAGAAGATGATATTCAGGATGAGAAAAAAATCAGAAAAAGTGAAATTAGGTTTAGTGATACCGCACAAGATCAGGAGGTGAGCTCTGTCTTGAATTAAGAAATGTTCTTGATTTTTTATGAGTATTCTTGAATTTTAATTTTAGTCTCGGGTAACCAGGACTTGATTATTCCCAATTATATTTATTTATATATATATGCCTGGAGAAATATTCCTATGTAGAATCTTAAGAAATTAATTGACTAGCAGTTAGACTTAAACACAATTTGAAGTGACAAATGGTCACAAAAAATGAAATGGAAAATAGTACAAAAATATCAAAATTGTGTAATTCTAAATATTCTGTCACTTCTAGTGATTTGTCATTTTGGCTTTGCATATTAGAATCTCTAGCCAGGGTATATGTGGTTTGACAAGTCATCTTCAGTGTGAAAATATTTGGAGGGTAAAAAGCTTTTTTATTATGCAAACTGCTTAAAGAAAAGCTGGACTGAATTTTCTTGGCTAGTGAGGATATATAGAAGCTGAAAGTCCATTTCTTTCGAGGATGGGAGAATGCCTAGATCAAGCCCAGTATCTCAAAGTGAAGTAAGTGAGATTTTGTGTTTATTTAAAAGTCATAGAAGGTTCTTTATTTTGCAACATCTAGGCTTTTTGGAAGTCCTGAGGTGACAATGTATGATAAAAAGTAGAGCTAGTGAATTAACCCATTTGTAAATATCTTTGTTATAATTGATAAAAAAGCAACATCTTGGACATGGAATTGTTAAACCCTCAGCTGAGAAATGTACATCAGGACTTGTTCATTAGGTTGGCAGCAGAGGGGCAGAAGGAAGTATAAAGGTAGGGCTAAATGTGGATGTGTTCATATTTAAATTTTGATGATAACCATTGATGTATGTGTGTATCTCTTGGCTATACTATAGGAATACATTAAGTAATTCAGTGGAAACATACCTCCTTGCTAATACTTTAATAGTTTAGATCAGGTAATGAATCTTCTTAGAAGCATTATACTTTACGTACTCTGTTGCATTATGTCTCATTTTTAACTGAACATTAAGGGAATGTAGTATTTTAATCATAACTCTGCCAATATCTTTATCTAGAGGCCTGTTGCCATTTTTGTCTTTTATGAAATTTTTGTTGCCAAGAAAGGCAGGATTACATTTTTTCCTTCCAGATTGAGTTGGTTTTAGTGTATTCTTGGTTATCAAAATACTCATAGCTTTGGGACTTTGAAATGTTAAATATTCATGATGTGTGAAAAAACATGATACATAACTGTATGATCTTAATTACATAAAAATGGATGCTAAGTTTTGTAGGTACACAAACGAGACCTAGGACGACACATCAAACAGTAAACTGCTTGTGATTGTGGATGACTTTGTTTTTTCTTCCTGTGTTTTTTGGTTTCCTATTTTGCACGTGTTAACTTTTAAGAAATAAGTGTTATTTTAAAAACCTTTAAAAAAAAGGCATAGATTTTAAAAGTTGAGGGAACACTGATTTGGATAACTTGTCAGTGAAACTGAGTTTTACAGGTGGAGAAATAAACATTAGAAAGTATAATAGGTTCATAGGGGGCTTCCCTGGTGGTGCAGTGGTTAAGAATCCACCTGCCAATGCAGGAGACATGGGTTCAATCCCTGGTCCAGGAAGATCCCACATGCCACGGAGCAGCTAAGCCCGTGTGCCACAACTACTGAGCCTGCACTCTAGAGCCTGTGTGCCACAACTACTGAAGCCCGCGTGCTTAGAGCCCATGCTCTGCAACAAGAGAAGCCACGACAATGAGAAGCCCACGCACCACAACGAAGAGTAGCCCCAGCTCGCTGCAACTAGAGAAAGCCCGTGCACAGCAAAGAAGACCCAACACAGCCAAAAATAAAAAAACAAATAAATTTATGAAAAAAAAGAAAGAATCATAGGTTCATAGAAACAAAGTTTAAACTCTGTTAAGAAATACGTAAGTAAGCTTAGAAGATGATTTCATTGGTTCTTTAAGGTGAGGTCCTGAGGAAATTGTTCATCTATGAAGCTTTGAGAAAGTTGTAACAGTAATATAAAATGTATAACTGAATAGATTCTATGAAAATTAGTATTATTTTGTTTAATAAATATTTATTGGGGATCTGCTATGTCCTAGGTACTGTTTAAGTCCTGGGAATGCTTCAGTGGGATTTACAGACAAAAATCTGTTCTCATAGAGGTCACATCCTAGCACTTAGACAAGGAATATATTGCCCTTAAAAACATAAGTAGGGCTTCCCTGGTGGCGCAGTGGTTGAGAATCCGCCTGCCAATGCAGGGGACGCGGGTTCAATCCCTGGTCCAGGAAGATCCCACATGCCGCGGAGCAGCTAAGCCCGTGTGCCACAACTAGTGAGCCTGCATGCTGCAACTACTGAAGCCCACATGCCTAGAGCCCGTGCTCCGCAACAAGAGAAGCCACTGCAGTGAGAAGCCTGCGCACCGCAACAAAGAGTAGCCCCCGCTCACCGCAACTAGAGAAAGCCCACGCGCAGCAATGAAGACCCAACTCAGCCAAAAATCAATAAGTAAAATAAATAAATTTATTTTTTTAAAAAATATAAGCAAGTAGGTAGATGAAAATGGCATTTAAGGCTGTAAAGTCGAATGGTTAAAATGGTAAAAGCAGGACCATATGGCTTATTTGACTTCAATCAAAGGAGTCTTGGTCACCTGGGGAAGGAAGTACTAAAGGCTGGAAATAAATGCCTTCTCTGTACTCCAGACAGAGCCATTGTGTACAGCCGGTATTCTCTTCTGGTTTTCTGCAGTGTGGTAGCCCTGACCGTGGTGACTAGTAGTTGAAAAATTGGATAGGTCAACGTTTGGTAGCTCATATGATATGGCTGTAACCTAAATACCTCTGGGAAACATTTGCTTATATAGTGTAATGCACAAAGTTATTTCTATATATTTTTAAATAAAATTACTTTGAACTCTAAAAGCCTTATTCTAATTCTTTATTAAGGTATTTTATATGATTATAGATAAATTTTATAGAAGTATTTCTCAACATTGATCATTTAGTCATTATAAGTATACACTATCATAACATTATTCTTATGATGTTTCTTTACTGGTCATTTCAGATTTTTGATCACCGTGCTGAAGGAGCTATAGATAAAAATGCTAACAACAGTGTGTTGATAAAAAGCCTGAGCAGGACCCCATCTAGTTGCAGCAGTTCTCTGGATTCAGTCAAGGCTGATGGGACCTCTCTGGACTTCAGCAGTAAGACCTTCATGAAGGCTAAATAATAGAAGTCATCTGCTTACTTGACTAATAATAAATGTATTTCAGTTCAGGAGATATTTGAAAGTTATATAAGCTTTTTGGTAGTTGATAAGTAAAGTCATACTTAGTTTATTTTTAATTGTTATTTTAATAAATTGAGAAGTGTATATTATGAAAGTGATTTTCTTAAGAGGCTTATAATTAGTAGAGAAACATATATGGAGCCTTAAAACTGTAATACACTTTGCCCTACAAATGACTGTCTTCCCAGAAAAATCCTAGCGGATAGCTTCAAGAGCTTGAACCACACATAAACCTGAACAATAACTAAAATTAAGTTTACAATTTAATTTTGACTTATTCATCACTTGAATTTGCTTTACTTGTAGCACACCCCAGTAGTCAAATAGAATCACAGTTCCTCAGAGATACCGTTTGTGAAGAGAGCTTGAAGGAGGTATGTTAAAGTAGTTCTCATTTCTAATGCAACTAATTTCCTTATTTTGTTTTCTTTTTAATTTTTTTAAATTATGAAATGTTTCAAATATACAGGAGACTAGTTTTCTTTTTTTTTGTTAAGGATCCAACATGGCAATTAATTATGTGGAGTAGAATCACAATTGGAAGACCTACGTTTTGTTGGTTTTTTTCCCAATTTTACTGTTACTGAATAAACTTAAGAAATAATATTAGATAAAATCTGCTTATGTATAGCTTACAAATATCTGGATAGTGTTTCCACAAATATATGCAAAGCACTTTAAGCCATTTAGAAACAAAGGTGGTGGTTATAGTCAAAATGACTCACCTTGAATGGTCATGCAAACTTTTTTTTTTTCCTCAGAAACTCAAAGATGGGAGAATAACAATAAAGGAGTTCTTTATACTTATTCAGGTCCACATTCTGATACAAAAACCTCGACAGAGCAATCTCCCAACCAAAGTAAGTTCAGTTTCTTGGTAAAATAGTTATCTCAGTTAAAATATATTGTACTTGTTTACTAAACCGCATCAAAGCAAGCATTTATTAAAAAACAAAAAAAGAATCTAAGGAAGCAAATTTTCCTATAGAAGGTTTTCCTGTAGAAGGTACATTTGGGGTTAGCATAAAAATTGATTTTTTAAAAAATAATCATGAATTTTGAAAATGTGAAATTTTTTTTTTCATTTCTTGCCATCTATTTTGTTTTTTATACTTTTTCCTGAACATACGGTTTTTAAAAAACCAAAGTACAGCAGAAGTTTGTTTTTTCAGGTTTTTTTTTTGTTTTTTTTTGTTTTTTTGTCTGCATTGGGTCTTCACTGCTACGCACAGGCCTTTTCTAGTTGCGGCAAGTGGGGGTTACTCTTCGTTGCAGTGTGCGGGCTTCTCATTGTGGTGGCTTCTCTTGTTGCAGAGCACAGGCTCTAGGTGCGCAGGCTTCAGTAGTTGTGGCGCACAGGCTTAGTTGCTCTCCGGTATGTGGGATCTTCCCAGACCAGGGATCGAACCCGTGTCCCCTGCATTGGCAGGCGGATTCTTAACCACTGCACCACCGGGGAAGTCCCCAGCAGAAGTTTTTTTGTTTGTTTGTTTGTTTTGCGGTACGCAGGCCTCTCATAGAATACTTAAATAATACAGTCAACAAACTGAGTTTAAAAGATTAATAGACAAACATATCACTTACATACAAAATTACATAATATTTTTTTCACTTAAGTCTGTCGAACATTTACAAAAGTTAATTATGCCCTTGGCCACAAAGAAAATGGAAAAAAAAATGGAGATTTCGTGGACATCATCTGATCTTAATCCAATAAAATTAGAACTAATAAAAGGACAAATATCTTAGCTTCTTGGAAATTAAGAAACACATTTCTAGTTAACTCATATCAAAGAAGAAATCAAAACTATTTAGAAAGCAAAGTAAGGAGAACATTTAATGCCAAATATACGTGATATACAGCAGAAATTATACTTACCAGGGAATTAAAAGCCTGAGATATCATTGTTATAGAAAAGACTCTAAAAATAAAGGATTTTTTAACACTCACTTTAAGAAATTGGAAAATGAACAATAAAATAACATCCATAAAAAGGCAGGAAGACAGATTTAATGCAGGTAAATAGTAAAGTTATTGAAATAGAAAAAAAAATAAGTAGAAAATATAACAGATCTAAAAACTGGTACTTTGAAAAGACAATAAAATAAGAAAACTCTTAAAGAGCCTAATTAAGAAAAAGGAGAAAGCTAAAATATATATGGTTGAGAAAGAAGACATGTCCACAGATTAAAGGAGAGATTAAAAGAATTTTTTTTTAATCCACCAACTGTGATGACAAATTTTAAGACCTAGATGGTTTTTCAGAAAAACATAAATTACCAAAATTAACCCAGGAACTGGAAAACTCTAATTAACTACCACTGAAATTTTTTTTTAACAATTTACCATTAAAATTGTCACTAGGACCAGATGAGTTCTAACTTTTAAAGAATAGATCCACACATACATGAATATTTGGTTAATGACAAAGATGCCCCTGCAGAACAGTGGCCTTTTCTATAAATGGTGTTGCATCAGTTGGATATCCATAGGAAAAAAATGAACCTTGATTCAAACTTCACCCTATACATAAAAATCAGTTGTATACAACACCAAAAGTACAAGTGACAAAATTAAAATTTGGAGCTCATCAAAATTTAAAACTTGTGTGCTACAAATAATACCATCAAGAAAGGGAGGGCTTCCCTGGTGGCTCAGTGGTTGAGAGTCCGCCTGCCGATGCAGGGGACACGGGTTCGTGCCCCAGTCCAGGAAGATCCCACATGCCGCAGAGTGGCTGGGCCCGTGAGCCATGGCCGCTGAGCCTGCGCGTCCAGAGCCTGTGCTCCGCAACGGGAGAGGCCACAAAAGTGAGAGGCCCGCGTACCGCAAAAAAAAAAAAAAAAAAAAAAAAACAAAGGGAAAAGACAACCCACAGAATGGGAGAAAACATTTGCAAATCATACATCTCATAAGAGACTTGTGTCCAGAGTATATAAAGAACTCTTGAAACTCAAAAAGACAACCAAATTAAAAAATCGTCTGGGACTTCCCTGGCAGTCCAGTGGTCAGGACTTCACACTTCCAATGCAGGGGGCATATCCGATCCCTGGCTGGGGAACTAAGATCCCACATGCCCCGTGGTGTGGCCAAAAAAAAAAAAAAGCCAAGAAGCTATGGAAATGGCCAATAAACAAAATTGTGATTAAAGAAATACAAATTAAAATGAGTTACTACTTCACACCCACTAGGGTGGCTGTAGTCAAAAAGACAAAATAATAAGTATTGGCAAGGATGTGGAGAAATTGGAATTTTCATACATTGCTGATAGGCATGTAAAATGATGTAGCCACTTTGGAAAACAGTTGGGTATTTCCCCAGAAAGTTAAACATAGAGCTATTACATGATCCAGTAATTCCACTTCTAGGTATTTACCCAAGAGAATTGAATACATACATCTAAACAAAAACTTGTACATGAGCATTATTCATAATAGCCAAAAAGTGAACTGATTATGAGTTACTTAAAGCTGGGATGGGGTGGAGGAGAATGGGGAATGACAGCTAATGGGTACAGGGTTTCTTTTAGGGGAATGAAAATGCTGTAAAATTAGCTGGGGCTTGAGGTTGTACAACCCTGTGAATATATTTTTAAAATAATTTAATTGTATACTTAAGTGGGTGAATTATATGGTGTGCAAATTAAATCTCAATAAAGTTGTTTAGAAAGAAATCAATTATAGGAGGATTGTATATCTAACGTGAAAAGTAAATCAAAGATGGAAACTGGGAAGATACTCATGCATCTTTTGGGTTGCCAACCTCATTATTCTTATCACCATAGTGCCCCTTCCTAGTAGAATCTCCTTGCCTCAGCTGAAGATGGGGAGTAGAAAGGTGCCTAGGTATGCAGCCAGAGTCTTAGGAAAAGCAGAAAGAGTACCAGGGGACCAGAGAAAGCAGAGGGGAAGGGTAGGAACAGAGAGGATGCTGGCAGGGTGGAAGAGGGAGAGGATATGTAGGAAGCTAATCTTTGAGGGTATGAATGCTCCCCTTTCCTCTCAGGCCTTACAGAGGTCAGGAGGGGCAGTGTTAGGGAAATAAATCTGGGAACAAACCCATCAAGATAGTAAGAGAAATCAACTATACTTCAATAAAATAAATTTTTAAAAAAAGATGGTAAGAGAGTTCAAGCTATATCGGGAAAGAAATTTAAAAATCCCAAAGTAGAGGAAGGCCAAAGAAATGGAGTATGTATGGGCTGTGGAAAATGAGGTTCACAGCTATGGGCATCTGTTCCAGGACTTAGATGACTATGAGTCTCCTTTAGGGTAGAACTGGGGAGAGCATTTTTGAGGCAGGTGGGGAGATGTGTGGCAGCCCTCATAGACAGGTGTACAGCATCCATATGTGTGTGTGCAGTTGTAGGAGCTCAGCCGGCAGCACCGGCAAAAGGTACTATGTAGAAATATCAAATCACTATATTGTGTAACAAGAACTAATAACAGTGTTGTAGGTCAGTTATATTTCAAAAACAAACAAACAAACTTATTAAAAATGAGATCAAATTTGTGTTTACTAGAGGCAGGCAGTGAGAGGTGGGGAAATAGGATCAAGGCAGCCAAAAGGTACAAACGTCCAATTATAAGATAAATAAGTGCTAGGGATGTAAGGTACAGCATGATAAATATAATTAACACTGCTGTATGTTATCTATGAAAGTTGTTAAGAGAGCAAATCCTGAGTTCTCATTACAAGGAAAATTTTTTTCTATTTCTTTAATTTTGTATCTGTATGAGACGATGGATGTTTTTGTTTGTTTGTTTGAGATGATGGATGTTTATTAAACTTGTGATAATCATTTCATGATATATGTAAGTCAGATCATTAGCTGTAAAGCTTAAACTTATTCAGTGCTATATGTCAATTATATCTCAATAAAACTGAAAGAAAAAAAAAGGTGCTATGGTAGTGCCCCAAGACCTCCTGCATGCCCAAGGAGTGGCTCAGGCCACTTCTGGCCGCCTGGCCGGCCTGGCCGGCGGGGAGCACCCCCTCCGGCGCGCACCGTGGTGGGAGGGGCCTGAGGAGTTGGGGCCTGCAGCGGGGCCCGGCGGGGGCGGAGCCGGCGGCCACCGCCGCGGGCCAGTAAAGGAGAAGGCAGAGCGGGAGGCAAAAACACTATAACACCCTTTCAGTGCGGTTGAGGAACTACTGCAAGTACCCCCGCCAGGCCTGAAATACCCAAGAGCTGATTGTGCATAAATTGGGCACTTAATCAAAATAAGTCAAGTGAGGAGGGTGACCTGTGCATATAGTCCTGGACTCAAGGTACAGCAAATTACCCATGTATTGCATACAGCATGGGCAGTTGCATCCAGTATGTACCCATAGTGCATGAGCCTAATATCCATTGGCACTTGGCATTCCTGGTGAATCTCTGAGAATGTGGTCCCATGTTTCACTTTGTGGTTATGAAGCTTCAAGAGGAAACCTACTCTTTTTTAAAAAAAAACTTTACTATTATAGGAATTTTCAAACATATACAAAAATAGATAATAGTTTAATGAACTCCCCATGTATCCATCACCAAACTTCAAAAATTACCAACTCTTTATTCTCTACATTTTCCTACCTCCCCACCCCTGTTATTTTGAAGCAAATCCCAGGCATCATCAATTTATCTGTATTTCAGTATGTATCCCTAAAAAGATGGGAACTCTTATTTTTAAAATATCCAAATACCATAATCATATCTTAAAATGATTAATTATTAAGTCAGTATTTATATTTCCCTGATTGTCTGCATTATTTTCCAGTTTGTTAAGTTGCAACCCAGGTGAGGTCCAAACATTATAAACACTTGATATCTCTCTCTCAATTATCTTTTAAAGTATAAGGTCCCCTTCCATAACCCTCCCTTCCCCCGCTTCTCTTTCTCTCTCTTCCTCTCTCCCCCTCTCTCCCCTAACCCCCTCTTTTTATGAGGAAGCCAGATTTTTCCATACTCTGCTAAGTATGGATTTTGCCCATTGTGTATACCCAAACTTTCATTTTAACATGTTCCTCTGTCCTTTGTATTTTCTGTAAATTGGCAGAGGCCTTTTCAGATGAAGGGTTTTTTTTCAAGTTTACTTTATAGTTGTACTTTCATCAGGAGATAGTATCTGGTGATGATGTGATGATCAACCATTATTTAATGATCAACCATTATTACTAGATTATCTAGATCTAGTAATTCATTAGGAGTTGTAAAGTAGTGATATCCTAATTTTCTTCTTTTTTTTCATTTATTGTCTAAATACTTCTATAAAAAGAAATATTCCTTTATCAAGTATTTGGCTCCTATATGAAAGGCAGTCAGCCATTTTCCCAAGGAGGCCTGATTTCTTTGAGAAGAAGTATAGAGCTTTGATTTTTCTTTATAAATTTAGCCTTAAAAATATTTTTTAAGAAAGAGAGTCAACATCAGTTATAATTGCTTTTAGCACATTTTTACACTTTCTGAGCACATCTGTTAGAAAGCTTGTTACAGATAGAGAAATGAGATTAAAATCTCATTCGTTATTTCCTTTTAATTTGTCAACTGAAAGGGGAGAATGAGAGGAAACTAACATTTGTTAGATTACTTCAGCAGGCCTGAGCTTTGGTACCTTTTTTTTTTTTTAAATATTTATTTATTTTTAGTTTTGGATGTGTTGGGTCTTCGTTGCTGCATGCGGGCTTTCTCTAGTTGCGGCAAGCAGGGGCTACTCTTCGTTGCGGTGCGCGGGCTTCTCATTGCGGTGGCTTGTTGCGGAGCACGGGCTCTAGGCGCACAGGCTTCAGTAGTTGTGGCATGTGAGCTCGGTAGTTGTGGCTCGAGGGCTCTAGAGCACAGGCACAGTAGTTGTGGCACATGGGCTTAGTTGCTCCATGGCATGTGGGATCTTCCCGGACCAGGGTTCGAACCCACGTCCCCTGCATTGGAAGGTGGATTCTTAACCACTGGACCACCAGGGAAGTCCCGCTTTGGTACCTTTTTAAAAGACTTTTACTTTAATCAGAGGTTGGTCAATATTGTGCCCATTTTATAGATGAGGAAACCAAAGCTTAGAGTGGTAAAATGACTTATTCCGTGCCACACTGCCTATAAATAATGTACAGTTGTGGCGTTTTGTTTGGTTTGGTTTTTATATGTAATGAGCCAACTTGGTTTTTCCAATACTGCATTAAGGACATCAGAAAGTCATTGGATTAGAGCTGTAAGACATTTAAAAAATGTCCAAAAGACACTTAAGACATTTTAAAAATAACTAAATTTTTACTGCTTTATTTTATGTATATCAGAAAAGTTTGAGTTCAACCTGGGATACAAATAAGGAACAGGGTTAGAGAATAAAAATAGAAAAGCATAATCTTGGAAACTGGCATCTTTTTTCTTTCTTTTAAGGGAGAAGTTTTTGGTAAGTTCGAATTTTCAGGTATTGATAGTTTTTAAAACAATGCATAGCCATTTTCCTTTCTCCTCAATTTTATTGAGGTATAATTGACAAATAATGCATAGTATTTTCAAATCACTTTCAATCCTATGAGTGGAACATCCACAGTTCCTCTAAACATCTGTGAGAAATTGACTTTGAGATTAGAGACTTTATTTCAGATTCCAAGTAGTAGCTTACTAGGTATATGAATTTAACAGAGTTTTCAAATTTTTCTTTGTAGAACTTTTTCAAATAGGCACTCTGAGACTTGAAACAGTTCTTGAACATGGTTTGGTTCTCAAAATACCAGTTTTGAGAGACTGATTTTTTTTTTTTCCAGTTTACTATAAACACATCACCTACTCCAGAAGACCTGATGTTAAGTCAATATGTTTACCGACCCAAGATACAGATTTATAAAGAAGATTGTGAAGCTCTTCGCCAGAAGATTGAAGAGTATGAAAGTTTTCATTTTTTTGTGTGTTTTGTTGGATGGGTAAATAATCTGTGTGGCAAGGTTTTGATTAGAATAACACCGGCATAGGAAAAGTTGATAGCATTAATTGGCAGTGTGATATAGTATATGGGAAAGAGTTTCAGCTTTGTAGTCAGACAGATGGAAGTTCAATCCTGGCTACAACTGTAGCTGTGTAACCTTAGGTAAGTCATTTAACCTTCATTTCCACATCCATCAATTGAGGATAATAATACCTACTTAGTAGGTAGAAATGAGCAGTAGAAATAGTGAATATAGAAAGGTTACATGCCATTCTTAGCAAAGAGTACGTCCTTAATAAGCAATCATTATTAGATTATGATATCATAAATTGCAAAAGAACATCTTTAAAAGAAGATAATACCCTTTAGAGATTTATATATAGTGCCTAAAATCAAGATTGACTTTGGGTTTATAATTTTATCACATTTGCCCTTGATTTGCATTTATAAAAGAACAAGGTTTTACTCAGACTATTGTCAGTGGTTTGGTATAAGTAGATGCTGCAGACTAATTTACAAATTAGGTATATCTAGATTTTCGCAGGTAAATCAAGACTTGCGACTCAAGACAATGTTTATATCATACTTATCTAGAACTGTCAAACTAAATTTGAACCAATCTAACAAATAGAAAAGAAATGAAATAATCTTTTAAGAATCGTGTAGTTTTAAAACTTTTGGTGGTGAGCACACTGTAGTGTACATAGATGTCAAAATATAATTTACACATAAAATTTATATAATGTTATAAACCAGTTACCTCAATAAATAAAAATAATTAAAGGGAATTATGTAGTTTTAAAACTAGAAGTTTAAGATGCTGTTAAATTATAGTACTGCAGATTTGCCTGATTTCTGGCTTGTTCATTCAAGAAATATGTATCGAGCACCTACTATGTGCCAGGCACTGTACTAAGTCCTGGGGTTCATCACTGAACAAGACAAGTTTCTTATCTTAATGTTGTTTAAAAGAGTTGGGTGTCTCAGGATTTGTCTGAGAATGTTTTGTTTTGAATGAAATAGGTAGATCTTGTATACAATGAAAAGTCTGTTTAGATGTGCTCTACTGTTTGATTTTGCACCTATGTGCCTGTATATATTATCTTCTAACTCTGATAAAAATGTATTTCCTCTACTTATTAACAAGAAACTAATATATAACTTTGCTACTTTTATTAATGGTATTCTATAAAGGTGAGATAAGACCAAAGTGAATTGGAAACCTTTACTTAAAATAATAGCTACGGGGCTTCCCTGGTGTCGCAGTGGTTAAGAATCTGCCTGCCAATGCAAAGGACACGGGTTCGAGCCCAGGCCCGGGAAGATCCCACATGCCGCGGAGCAACTAAGCCCGTGTGGCACAACTGTGGAAGCCCACGTGCCACAACTACTGAAGCCTGTGCGCCTAGAGCCCGTGCTCTGCAACAAGAGAAGCCATGACAATAAGAAGCCTGCACACCGCAATGAAGAGTAGCCCCCGCTCACCACAACTAGAGAAAGCCCGCGCACAGCAACGAAGACCCAACACAGCCAAAAATAAATAAATTTATTACAAAAAAAAAATAATAGCTACAACTTCACAACAATAATGCATTCACAAGCTTAAGGATTCTCTATAAGCAATGTATTTTCATTTTGGAACAAGTTGATGCATTGAGATGAGAATTCTATTTATTGGGGAGGGAAGTGTTTTTGAATCATAACATTCTTGAACTGTTCTCCAAGTGTTGAAATAATCAGGCTGGCCGCTGTTCCTGAGTGAATTCCCCTCTTTATGTAGAAAAGAACTAGGAAAAATTAAGTATGCCTGTAGATCTGAGCTGATTCATTCTAGCTGACTTCTGAACTCCGTGCTAATTAACTTTTCTATATTTTAGGTTAAAGCTTTCTGCACTGAACCAAGATAAACTGTTCACTGATGTAAATAGGAACCTATGGGAAAAAGTGAGACACTACTCTGATGAGGAGGTACTTTTTTCTCATTTTCTGAATGGGAATCAGTATAGACATTTTGAAAAATGTTTATTGTGAAATTAGTAACTGTTACTTGATAATTAGTGATGAGTTCTTTAAAATTTACTTCTCAGATATAATATGTAAACAAGATTTTATTATACATGAATGATTATTAATATATAATCTTTTCAAACCTTAAGTGATCAATTTAATATATGAAATATATTTGAAATTTATTGAGTTCCCTCCTTGTTTGCTTTTCACTTAGATTAAGATGGGGAAGAGATTTACTTTAATTGATTAAATAATAAGCAACTCATTTTATATTTGCCCTAATTAAAGAATTTTATTAACTAAGAGCCAGTCATTTTCTAATTTGTAATATAAGTGAATTAAAAGTAGGAATCAAAATTGAAATCTTTGGTTCTGGACTTAAACTATTAAATGGTATTAAATCTGCAAATGAGAAGCCTTAGGAATCAGAGTCTAGGATGGGCAAAGCATAGCAGGTACCAGCTGAACCAGCCTTCCCAGACCATTTGCCTTCTCTAATTCATTTGTTTGAGTGCAGTGTAATCTTTGACTTTCCCTTACAGCTGAAGGCCTTTGGAATTTACCTGAACAAAATAAAATCGCGTTTTACCAAGATGACTAAAGTCTTCACTCACCAAGGAAAAGTGTCCCTGTACAGCAAGCTGGTACAGTCGGCTCAGGTAATTTGAGACAGTTAAGAGCTTAGAAAGATCTATTAAAATTACTTTATAGTTGGGGCTTCCCTGGTGGCGCAGTGGTTGAGAGTCCGCCTGCCGATGCAGGGGATGCGGGTTCGTGCCCCGGTCCAGGAAGATCCCACATGCTGCAGAGCGGCTGGGCCCGTGAGCCATGGCCGCTGAGCCTGCGCGTCCAGAGCCTGTGCTCTGCAACAGGAGAGGCCACAACAGTGAGAGGCCCGCGTACCGTAAAAAAAAAAAAAAAAAAAAATTACTTTATAGTGGTTCTGGAATATGAAGCATGTTCCTTAGGAGACATGTGAATGAGAACTGGGCAAAAACTTAAAATTGTTCATAAGAGGTGGGGTTCAATTTATTGAAAGTAGTAAATCCTGGCATCTTGAGTAATTCTAGAATATATTTACTAATATGTGCCTATGTGTCGTCTCAAATTTGTTATTCATTATACATACTGAAATAAAACAATACAGGATTCTGATCTTCCATTGCTAAGGACTGTGCTGTAGTATGATCTTCCTCATAGTCCATACTCAGCTGTGTTTGTGTGTGCATGTGTTTAAAGTAGCATTTCCCAAAATGATCATCCTTTAAGTCTTGCATAAAAAAACTTTCCATTGAAAATGTCTGGGAAATGTTACATGCAGTGTCCCCCTTTTGGAGAAGTATAATAACTAGCATATTAAAGTCTAAGGTCAGAAATATACATATATATATATATTTTTTAGTCTAAAAAGAAAAAAGTGCTATAATTCTATTTGACCAGTGTTTCCCAAATTTATTTGACCATAGAACATTTTTCATGAACTCTTTTTAAGTAATATATATTAACATCTTATATTACATGGAAATGCTAAAATAAAGTATAAAATATGAACTTATATTAATCTGTTATGTATGCTTTAAAAAATTCTTTTAAGACCAGACTTGAAGTTTTGATCTTTGTTTTAAGATTTGCCTGTTCATGAATTAGACACAGCAGTTTGAACCACTTATAATGTTATAATGTTTTGTTTGGAGTTTTAACTTGACAGTCTATGATATTGTGTGTTTAGAACGAGAGGGAGAAGCTTCAGAAAAGGATAGATGAGATGGACAACATACTTCAGAAGATTGATAACTGTCTCACTGAGGTGGAAATAGGTAAAGTATCTTGAATACTTTTCCAAAAGAAAATTTAATTGTATCTAAATGCTTCCCTACAGTACACATTGCTGGTAGCACTATGCTGAAGCCTTGTATTAGCAGCTTGAGCCATTAAATTAGAGCAAATTAAAGCTCCTTTACTGTCATTCATAATGCAATCAACAAGAAATGCCCAAGATAATAAGTCTCTTTGGGAAGCTCTTCATAACCTAGACCGTGATATTGTGTTGTTGTTGTTGTTTTAATAAATGAACTTACCTCTGTTTGAAAATTATCTATCCTTTCAGTTGGATCTCTCATGATCCCGACTTGTTAGTATTATCTTGAAACTACTTTCTCGAAGATCACAAAATTTCCCACCATCATCAAATTTGGTAGCTCTCAGTCCTTAGCCATCTAGATGTCTTTCATCATTTGACACTGCTGATTATTCTTTTCTTCCTGAAACTTTCTTCTCCCTGAACTCTATGATACTGCACTACCCTGACCCTATTCTTTTATCCTAGCTGTTCCTTTTAGCTCCTCTGTTGTCCCTTCTCTAACCCCTTGTGTAAGCATTTAGATTTTATCATCTACTCATTTCTATATTCTTTCCCCTAATGCTTTCATCTGCCTTAACAATTATGTTATATGAATAATTCCCAAATTCAGTGAAATTCATCAAGCATTTGTTGAGCACCTGCTACATGCCAGATACTGTGCTTAGCATCAGAAAAAAGATATACACAGATTTTTGCCTTTAAGTGGCTTGTAATCATTTTGGGTGAGGGCATCTTTAGCCTCTTTCTCTTGAGTTCCAGACTTAATGTTTCCAGCTTCTTGCTGAACCTCTCAGCAAAAGTGTCCTTAAGCACCTTAAACATTATGTGAAAAAATGGAATTTGTTGTCTTCCTTTTCCAAAATAAAATCTGAAAACTTCTTATCTCTATAAACAAGTTTTCTTTCTCATCTCTTAACGGCATCACCATTCATATAAATTGTAAAAGGCTCGAAATTTTATTGTCTTGTAGTCTCTCTTATCAAGTCCTGTCATATCTGCTTCTTCAGTACCCCCTGTGTTCTTTCCCATTCACATTAAGGCTGTCAGTAATTCTGACGTGCTATTTCCAGTCTTCTAACTAATCTTTCTACACTCTTAATTTTATTCTATTACACTCTTAATTTCATTCTGTCTCTTTCCTGTCCAACCTGCACATTGCTGCCAGATTAATGATTATGAAAAACAGTTTTCATTATGTTACTTATCTGAAAACTTTTCTGCCTTTCCATTTATTACAAAATAAAATCCAGACTCCTGAGCTTGACATTTAACAATCTCTACAATCATTTTCAGATATTCCTTTCTTATATGATTTTACTATTATTCCCTTACACATCCTAAATTCCAACCAAATTTTGTCATTTCTGTGCAGTGCTGCCACTTTGTCTTTGCCTAATGTATTCTCCCTCTATTTTTACCAAAGGACATGTTCTCTATCTTCCTTGAGCTACCATGGCTACTTTGTTAGTACCTCTTATATTACCTATCATATCTACTTGTAATTATGGTTACTTTTTATAGTTTATTTTCCTAAGTAAATTGGAAGCTCCATAGGGGCAAAGATCAGCTTTTATTTTTCTTCATATCCTTCAAAGTTCTTAGCACTATGCTTTGCACAAAATAAGTGCCTAGTACATGTTTTCTACATTGAATTGATAAGTATATGAATTTCATAATCTTAAACTGTACCACCCCTTTGTTTATTATCTTGCTTTTTTACTTCATGAAAAAAAATAGAAGCCATTAGGGTCAGAACTTCTAAACTTTCTGCTACCAAACAAACCAAACTTTTATATATCTATATCAATTCTTTCATCCTTCCTTTTCCCTAAGATCAGTGTTTCCACCCAAACTTTGAATTGCAGCGCCTCTTGTCTTCTCAGGAATCTTATAGCACTGATTTTCCCTTATCTATTGTATATTCAACCTCTCTGCCTCTTCCACTGGATATGTTCACCTCTCTCTTATCTTTAAAAATACCAACAACCACACTCTTTCTAGGTACCACTGGATGGCTCCCTATTTCTTTCTTCATTATTCCTTGAGCAAATTACTGAGTACCTGTTATGTGCCTTGTATAATGCTCGGTGCTAAGAGTACTATGGTGATTAAAAACAAAACTTTATGCCCTCGTGGAGCATTTTTTTTTCATTTATCAATACTTCAATTACTTTCTTTTTTTTAAATATTTATTTATTTATTTGGCTGTGTCGGGTCTTAGTTGCAGCACACAGGATCTTTGTTGCAGCATGCAGGGTCTTTCGTTGCAGCGTGTGAGCTTCTCTCTAGTTGTGGCGTGCAAGCTTAGTTGCCCCGCGGCATGTGGGATCTTAGTTCCCTGACCAGGGATCAAACCCATGTCCTCTGCGTTGGAAGGCAGATTCTTAACCACTGGACCACTGGGGAGGTCCCCCATTACCTTCTTTTAATTCAAACATTTATACACAAAGAAAGGTTTCCATGCTTTAATTTTTTAACATAATATACAGAACCACAATACTATTTCAATTGCAAATCATGGGAGATCACATTCAAATATGCTTGGATTTGACAAGTTGCTATTACAATACTGAGAAAAGATTATAAGAATTAAATAGTTTTATGGTAACTGCTATGGAAGAGTGGTTCCATGGTGCTATAAGTTCCTGAAACAGAAATCTGACCTAGTCAGGTCAGGAGAGGCTTCCCTCTGAGGAAGTGGCATTTAAGTCAAGATCTGAAGAATAAGTAGGAGTTAAAGTGAGAAGGGAGGGGAGAGCCGACTATTCAATATGAATAGCACAGGTAGAAGCCCTTCTATGGGAAAGGAATATACCAAGTACAAGGGTCTGAAATAAGGCCAATGTGGCTAGAATAGAAAGAGCAAAAGGGAACAGTCTGAGCTGAAAGTGGAGATGTCACTTTTAGGGGCCAGGCCAAGGAGGGCCTCTTAAGGAGTTTTGAGTTTTTCTAAGAACAGTGAATAGCCATTTGAAGGATATTAAGCACTGGCTGCAGTGTAGATACTGGATTTGAATAGATCAAGAGTAATTATAAGAAGTTAAGTGTAGTTATTGGACTGATATGGTTAAGAAAGGACAATAGCTTATATTAAGGGAACCTGGTGGTGGCAAAAGATAAAAGTGGATTCAGAAAATATTTTTGAGGTAAAAGTCTAAACTTGGGTTTGGATGTGGGGAGAGAGAAGGCTTTTAAGGATGCATTGAAGGTTTCAGAAACAAATTTAAAAATGTAAATTTGTGTATGTGCATCTGTATATGTGTATCTGTTCCTGCTTAGTCCATGGGGTTTCCTAACAATAACTTTAATATATGCAAATTATATATAAACAGTTTCCATCTCAGAGTGTCCCCTAAGAAGCTGCTATTGGAGATCATTGCCATATGGCTCAAAGTTCACTTGTCTGCCACTAGAAGCAAGTCTTCGTATGAAATTATTATTATAGCTCAGTGCTTTTTTGGCAAGGAAAGGTGGGGAAAGATGAATGTGAAATATTCTTAACACTTCATTTGGGGACCATCTATTCTTTTCATTTCTGGTTGTTTATTTTTGACTGAGTTATTCTAATGCATGTTGTCTACTTTAGAAACTAAGTATTTGGAGGATGAACAGAAAGACAGTCCTGTGGAAGAGTGGGATTCTGAAATGAAGTCTGCAGAGAAAGGTAACTGAATTAATTAAGGAGATAAATGGGGGGAAAAATCCCCTGTTCTGAGTTTATTTATTTAGGTAAGATTAGTGAGATAGACTTTTCAATAAAACAGATGATTTTTGTACCAATATTTTAATGTGTACATTCTGATAGATTTATTTTTCTTTTCAAAGAACTGGAACAGCTGAAAACTGAAGAAGAAAAGCTTCAAAGGTTAGTCTTCTGTTTGAGTGTTAGAAAATATGGTAAACTTCACATGGCTAAGTGACTTCCTACCTCCAGAAACTGACAAGATTGAGGGCATGAGTATTGACTAAGGCTGAGTCAGAGCTTCTACTGTACTTTGAACGTGACCTTGGAGGCCATCTTAGTCAATAGTATTTTCTAAGCATTTATTGTTTACAGAGCATTAATCCAAGGCAGTAGTTCTCAAGCTTGTAAAATATCAGGATCCTGGGCTTCCCTGGTGGCGCAGTGGTTGAGAGTCCGCCTGCCGATGCAGGGGACACGGGTTCGTGACCCAGTCCAGGAGGATCCCACATTGCCACGGAGAGGCTGGGCCCGTGAGCCGTGGCCGCTGAGCCTGCGCGTCCGGAGCCTGTGCTCCGCAAGGGGAGAAGCCACAACAGTGAGAGGCCCGCGTACTGCAAAAAAAACAAAACAAAAAAAATATCAGGATCCTATTAAAGAAAATCTAGCATTAAACTGCTTTTATATGACATTTAAGTATAAATATTTTTTTTTTTTTTGCCGTATGCAGGCCTCTTCTCACTGTTGTGGCCTCTCCCGTTGCGGAGCACAGGCTCCGGACGCGCAGGCTCAGCAGCCACGGCCCACGGGCCCAGCCGCTCCATGGTATGTGGGATCCTCCCAGACCAGGGCATGAACCCGTGTCCCCTGCATCGGCAGGCGGACTCTCAACCACTGCGCCACCAGGGAAGCCCGTGTGTTTCTTATACTCTGGATCTTATTTAACTATAAGACTGAAAGAAATCAAATACAAATAATGGCAAAACCAAAAAAATTCCAGTTGAAAATGTAAATTTGACAGGTGATAATATCAATATTTGGCTAAAAATAAATTGATGCTAGCAAAATGACTAACAAATTATAAGTTCTATTTAGCTCTAATAAACTAAACAAAACCAAATGCAGGCACTGAAATTATGTCATGTCTCAGTTTTATGTTGGGCATTCTTACGGTCTACATTATGCTTACATTTTTAACATCAAAATGAAAATTAAATTTTAATAATAATCCTAGAGAACATGTGAACCCCTAAGAATATCTTCATGGATCCCAATTTGAGCGCCATTGATTTAGGCCTTTCCTAAGTAGACCCAAACTTCTAGTTTAATGCTTATTAAAAAAAAAAAAACTAAGAATGCAAAATGGATGTCATACACCTCACTGGGGAGCCATTTAGCACATGACTTTTTGTCATAAACTTTTAATGAAGTCTGAATTCTCTAACAGTGGCCTTATTTTTCTCTAAATACCTGGTTTGATTTGCAGAAATCTGTTAGAGCTGGAGGTACAGAAAAAGCAGACCCTTGCTCAAATAGACTTTGTGCAAAAACAAACAAATAGAACTGAAGAGCTACTGAATCATTTGAGGTAAGGAAAAGTAGGTGACATTAACTTGTGTTTTATCCTGTACCTTCATGGTTGTCTAAATCCACTAGTGCAGTTGACATGTGTTTGTAATGTGTATCACTGTTTTTAACCTATAATACAATGCATTCTCAAAAAAAAGTTAATATACTCAACACTAAGCTGAAAGTATACAAGGTGGGAAAGCTATGGAATTATAATTTTAAAATATTTAATATTTTATATTGCCTAGACTTGGTTTTTCTCTGATATACAACTCAAGATTGAGTCCATTCTTATTTCTTTCAAAAGCATGAGTTTGTATATTCACAATATTGGAATTAAAATAATGATTGTCTCCCAAGACAGTAGAAAACTCCAGCAGCTGCTGATGGTACTATTCAGGTGGTATAAGAAGTTAACTCTCTTCTTTTATCTCAAAAAGTGGTTTTTTTGTCTTGTTTATTCTCTCTTCAGCTTGTCTGAATGGGATGTCATTGAGTGGAGTGATGATCAAGCTATATTCACCTTTCTTTATGACACAGTAGAACTCACCATCACCTTTGGAGAGCCAGTAGGTGAGTAGCAAGAATAAGATAATTCCCCTGCACATAAATGTACGGCTAAACTTAAAAAAGATTCATATCTCTATTTTAATACAATAATAACTATTGACATAATAAAAGCACTGCTGAAAATCTTAATTAAAAGAGGCAATCTCTTTAATTAGTGATAATAGAATTTTATTTTATTAAATAAAAAACAAAATAAAAATTCAGCTAGTGAAAGTTGCCCTTTGTCGAATTACATTAGATAGAAATTTTGCCTATCCAAAATAATGGATCAACATGCTATTCATATCTGTTTACTCTGAGTTCCTTTTTTCCATCTGTCTTTTGTGATAGAGAATTTACTCTAATGGCTGATGATTCTTGACTGGTTGTTTTTTTGTATATAAGTTAACCTAAAAAGCTAATTGGAAATTCTGTGTGTATTGGTAGGTTTATCAAAGTAGGTAGACATCACTATATGGTAACTTGACAGAGTCCTAGCTATTTTGTTAAAATCTCCTGTCAGTATCTTTAGGTCTTTTCTCTTGAAACAGATAGCTTCAGCATGGCCAACCCTGGATGATCATGGCCAAATTGAAACTTAGGATCTTTATAATCTCCCAGCCTCCAAACCCAATTCTCCTTAAAAGTTCCTGGGAATTCCCTGGCAGTCCAGTGGTTAGGACTTGGAGCTTTCACTACTATGGCCCCGGGTTTAATCCCAGGTTGAGGAACTAAGATCCCGCAAGCCACATGGT
This sequence comes from Monodon monoceros, assembly GCF_005190385.1. Lineage (NCBI taxonomy): Eukaryota > Metazoa > Chordata > Mammalia > Artiodactyla > Monodontidae > Monodon > Monodon monoceros. The sequence continues at coordinate 91,085,940 of NW_021703778.1, read as the reverse complement.
GCGGCCCCCCCAAAAAAAGTTCTTTTTCTAATGAATACCATCAACTTCTGTTCAGGTTCAAAATTAAAACTTAGGAATCACTCTATACCTCTTTCTTTATTTTTATTTATTTATTTTTGGCTGCGTTGGGTCTTCGTTGCTGCACGCGGGCTCTCCAGTTGCGGCGAGTGGGGGCTGCTCTTCGTTGTGGTGCACGGGCTTCTTATTGCATGCGGTGGCTTCTCTTGTTGCAGAGCATGGGCTCTAGGCGCGTGGGCTTCAGTAGTTGTGGCACGCAGGCTCAGTAGCTGTGGCTTGCGGGCTCTAGAGTGCAGGCTCAGTAGTTGTGGCGCATGGGCTTAGTTGCTCCGCAGCGTGTGGGATCTTCCCGGACCAGGGCTCGAACCCTTGTCCCCTGCATTGGCAGGCGGATTCTTAACCACTGCACCACCAGGGAAGTCCCTATACCTCTTTCTTCCTCACCAGGCATATCTAAATCATGAATAAGACTTACTGATTTTAATTTAATATTCATCTACTTTTTTGTGTCTCTTCTATCAATAGTCATCTCTAATCTAAATGATTACAATAACACTATAGCTGGTCATTCTGGATCTTTTCCTTCTCCTCTCCAGTTCTTTCTCCTTCCTGTAGCAATAGTGATTGTTTAAAAGTTTATCATGCACCTCCTACTCTTAGACTAATGATCAAAATACTAGTATAGCCTGTAAGGCCCTGCATGAATTGAATTTTTCCTCCTTTTCCTGCCTCATTTTACACTGTTCTCTGCACGTCGGCCACAATGGATTTCTTTCATTTCCTTAAAAGATCATGGTCTTTCACGCTCAGTCATATTCCATCCTACCTCAGGACATTCATACTGAAGTTTCTTATGCCTAGAAGCTCTTTCCCCTGTCTTAGTCCTTCTGGGCTGCCATTTAAAAAATACCATAAACTGAGTAGCTTATAAACAACTACTGGAGGCTGGAAGTTCAGTTCTGGAGGCTGGAAGTCCAAGATAAGGATGCCAGCAGAGTCAGGCAAGGGCCCTTTTCCGGGTTGCAGACTTTTCATTGTATCCTCACATGACTGAAGGCCTAGTTAGCTCTCCAGGGTCTCTGTTGTAAGAGCACTAATCCCATTCCTGAGGGCTCCACCCTCATGATCTAAGCAACTCCCAAAGGTCCCATCTCCTAATACTATCACACTGGGCATTAGGATTTCAGCCTATGAATTTCAGACCATAGCACCTCCTCTTCACTAAATAAATGTCTACTAATAGTCTTTAAGAGCTCAGCTAAATTACCACTTTCTCAGGAAAGTTTTCCCTGACTCTCCTTTACTCATTCCCTCCACTACTTGCCCTCCTGGTATGTGTTCTCATTGCTTCCTGCAGTTTTCTTAATTGAGCTTATTATAGTTTGTAGTTCTTAGTATGTTTATTAGTACAATTATCTGTGTGTCCCCCTGAGTTGTAAGCTTCTTTAGAGCATAGATTGATCATGTCTGTTTGTCTCACTGTCATATCCATGGTGCCTAATACATAGAAAATAATCAACAAAGTGAAAAGAATCAGAATTTGAGATACAGGAGATAACTCTGGTGTCTGGAAGAGCAATCAGCTCTCCTGGCTACCTAAAATTCATTACTATAATGCTTAAAGCATACATGATTTTCACTGTATTAGTACAAAGATAGTAGGTCTGGGGAGGTCATAGTCATTTTCTTTATATGGTTCCTGAAAATAATATTATCTTCACACAGAAGTTAGGGATCAAAGGAGGAGGCCCTGATAAATTACAAAAATGTTCCACACCTTAAATGTCATTTAATGGCCTGCCCAGTTAATATAGTTCAGCATTCTCAGGGGAAACTTTGCATACACAGAGAATAATATGATTCAAGGATAAACCTTCAGCTGCCTATGAAAAAAACCTTGCTACCCAGAAAGAGGAGGATTCTAAAGTACTGAGTTATATGTGGCTTTGAATCAGATAATAAAAAGAAATACTATCCTTCTGTTGGTTTTTCCTAGTTGGTCTCCGTTTCCTGGACAAGGCTTGTAGGAAGATTGTTGACCTGAATTTTCAATCTCTGTTAGATGGTAAGTTCAAAACATTTAAACCAACAAGACTTTGTTGGAAATTTACAAGTGTATATTACTCCTTGAGAACTCTTTTACATACTAAATTAAATATAAACAACAACAATAATAATAATTTGTTCTTAGAAATGTGTATTAGACCTAAAACTGCTTGGGTATTGTTCCAAATATTGGGTGGGTTTTAAAAGAAATTTTTTTAAAAAGTTATTACTAGATCTTGAACAATGGTTAATAATAGCTATTTCCATAATTTACAAATTACCATTATGAGTACTTACTCTGTATCAGGCATGTGTACTACCTACATCAACACTACTCCCCATTTTACAGTTAGGGAACTATAGCTCAAAAGAAGTAAGTATTGTGTTTAGGATCACTCAGCTAGTAAGGAAAGCCAGAATTTAAACTCAGGGTTATGTTACATTTAAGCCTATACTTTTAACTAAGTTCTATTCTATATGTGATAAAGGCTTGAGTTTATATAAGAATGTCTTATGTTCACTATATATGTTGATTTATGTGTTTGAAAATAAAATGGAGAAGATACTTAGACACCTAGTAGTTTGAAGGTATTTTTAGTTAATATTTCTAGCTTGTATTTATATATATATATAAAATATATGAATAATAAGTAATACTCTGCTTTTGATTTTTTTTTCCCCTTCCTCAGAGGATAAAGCTCCTCCTTCCTCCCTTTTAGTTCATAACCTTATTTTCCAGTACATTGAGCAACAGCAATCCTGGAAGAAGAAATGTACAACACAGCATCAGGTACCCAAGGTAAATTCCCATTGAAATATTTAAAGGAAAATTATGTTAACTGTCCCAAACAGCAGAACTGAAATTTTATATATGTAATAGTGTATCCTGAAATGATAAATATATTAAATTGTTTAACTTTGGGGGGTTCTTTATAAAAGAGCCACTAAACACTGAAATGTTTTCATACTCATTTTTTTTTTTTTTTCCTATTTTTCCCAGATGCTTCAAGAAATCTCACTGGTAGTGAGCCATTGCAAACTTCTTGGAGAGGAGATTGAGTTTTTAAAGCGATGGGGACCAAATTATAACCTAATGAACATAGCTGTGAATAATACTGAGTAAGTGTGTGTTAGTTCCCTAGGGCTGCCATAACAAAGTACGACAAACTGGGTGGCTTAAACAACAGAAATTTATTGTCTCACAGCTCTGGAGGCTGAAAGTCTAAGATTGAGGTGTCAGCAGGGTCAGTTCCTTCTGATGGCTGTGAAAGAGAATCTTTTCCATGCCTCCCTCCTGACTTCTGGTGATTTGCTGGCAGTCTTTTGGCATTCCTTAGTTGTAAATATATAATCCCAATAGCTCCTTTCATTTTCACATGACATTCTTCCTGTGTGCATGTCTGTGTCCAAATGTTCCCTCTTGATTAGGACACCAGTCATTTTGGATTAGGGGCCCCCACCCTACTCCAGGAGGACCTCATCTTAATTCATTAAATCTGCAATGACTCTGTTTACAAATCAGTTCATATTCTGATGTACTGGGGATTAGGGCTTCAACACATGAATTTTTAGGGGACACAACTCAATCTATAACAGTAAGTAATTAGTTGAAAACTTATTAAGATAATTTATTTTATTGAGTTTCATGACTAATGAAAATACAACCATAATCATATTTTGTTGCAGTTGTTTTACTCTCTGTTTGTTTGATAAGGACAAGAAATGATGTATACCAAAGTTTCTCATGCCAGTATAAAAGCAAAATGTATTTGTGTTTCATTCTATTTTTGTTTTGTATTTTTAATTGAGGATCTTGTCTTTTACAGATTGAGGCTTTTATTCTGCAGCTCAGCAGCATTTGCAAAGTTTGAGATAACTTTGTCTCTCTCAGCCCATTACCCATCTGTCCCATTACCTTTCTCTATTCAAAATCACCTTGGAAACATTGGGTGAGTAAAAGGCCAGCAGGAAAGGGCCCCCAACTACTTTTTTACCTTTGTTATATCTTTTGAAAGATCTCTCAAAGTGGTCAGAAAATGGATAGACCATAGTGAAAGCCAAATGTCAGCTCTATCTGACTTCATTTTGAAGAATTTGTACTTTTAAAGTCAGTGACCTTCATTGCTATCTCCAGTGGATGCTGGAGACAGCTGGTCTATTTTTTTATACTTGCTCCACTTTTTGAACACCCCTACCTAAACAGGAATCAAGAAGGATAAAAATCCTGCATAAGCTTAGTCCAGATCATATTTGAACAACTTTTATGGTGCAGTCATAGTGCTTTTCTCAATTAGTCTGTGGAAACAGACCTAAAAATATTTCATTTCTACTGTATATTTTGTGACTTTTTGGACACACTGCTTACAGATTGTAAAGTGACAGAGTTTAGAATATGCCCACCTCAAATCCATCAGCAAACACCAACAGATATTTATAGCTAGAGAAAGCAGCTAAGTCAAGATACCTCACAATTATATACAGAATTGGTTCTTAGGCCTTATTTTTGGAATCTCAGTTTAAACTGGACAGTCTAGTTATTTCCAGAAATACCTATTTGTGCTTCGTAGCAGACTCAGAAACTGTACTCAAAAATATGAATTCCACTGAAATTAAGACAAGTTTCCAGAAAAATTAAGTAACCTTTTGTTCTTTACAGCCAAGATAAAATTGCTGCCATTCTGTCTAAAGCGCCACTGGAAGACAACTACCTAAAGAATGTAGTCAAGCAAATTTACCAAGATCTGCTTCAGGACTGACTGCCATTTCTACCAGTAGACCCATGGGCTACAGTTGTAACAAATCAAGCACAGTACACTAAATAACAATATTATGTCAGAGTCTCCATTGCTGTTTAATCATCTTTAGGTCATAGAAGCCTAAAATTTCTTCTGATGATGTTATAGTTAATTTGTATGGTTTTTAAATTTCTACAGTCAGGAGTAATGAAAGGCCTCAAATAGCCTGCTGTCAACTTACTCACCTTTCTACCAAAGGTTTAAGTAGTAGAACACTTAGGGAAAATTCTCCTAACTAAAGTTGTGCTCTCCGCTTCAGTACAAGCCCTAAGGAGTAACTTTTAAGTATAAGAGGTGTCACCACCGACAAAAACATTAGCCATTTTCCATATATAGGGCTGTGATTTTTAGTTGCTGGCTTCTGCCTACCAGGTATTTCTGGGGTAGTCATGTCTATCTACCAACCACTCATCTTCCTTTTGCTCCATTCCAGAGATGTTATTAAGAGAAAGCAATAGCACTCAGCTATTGGAATGGTTGCCATCTTTTCTCGAAGACCTTGCCTTCTTTTAAATAGTGTCTATTAGTATTTTCCTAATATAATTTTGTAGGGAAAGTTAATTCATCTTTGGTCCAATACATATATGTAAATATATTAATATTGTTCTTGTGTTTGTGAGGTAGTAAGGAGATGTATATAGAAATACAGAAAGATGTATAGACACCCTTCTGCCTGGGCAGTTTCTATCTTTCTGAAGGATGCTTTACAGCAAGATTCTCAGTCTCCTTTTATTTAATAACCAGCTTCAAACAATATCACACCCAAAATACAGGTTTGTCAAGTTTTGGCAATAGTAATGAACTTAATATAAGTATTGGTTTCTGAAGCCATACGTTTCTCATACACAAAAATAAGCACGTCATTGATATTGAATGATCAGTATTATCTGTAAGATAGACAAATATGAAAAAACTTCACCCAATCTTTAGTCAAATCCTAATCATGATAATTTTTGTTTCTCTTATATTGAAGCCTAAACTAAAATATATTTGCATTTTTAAACTAGTTCGTCTTAATATTTTGCATTATACTTTAGGATGGGGTTTAAAGACCTATGGGTCCCACGGATGTTATCTGCCCTTTTGATTGACTTTTACTTCGGAGCTACTTTGTCAAAAGAGCAACTGGTCTTTTAAGCTTCAAAAGTCAACATAAAACTCATTTGCCATAAAAATCAAGATGTAGATGTTCCCTATTTCTGTGAACTCCTTGAAAAACTTTTAAAGTCACCAATATGGTCTATTTCTCATGAAACTTAAATTAGTTTTCTTACTGGAGTTATTTCTTTTCTGTAAAGCTAAAAAATAGAAGTTTTGTTTTATGCATTTTGGTAACCTGGAATGACCAGTTCCCAGAATGATTTGGCTTGTAATGATGGTCTCTGCTTTCTTGGGCTTGGAATACATAATTGTAATATTTACCTAGTTATTTGCTTTTGTATTTGTTCAAAGTATTGCTTATTTTTATAAAATTCTTTGGAAGTTTTTCCTCTACTGATTGGAAGCAGATTAGTTTTTGTGCTATTAAAATAAGCTTATTATATGAAATATTTTAAAAGCAGTGTCTCTTTATGAAGTTTTTTTTTTTTTAACCATGTATCCAATACATCTTTGAAGATATGCCAAAGAAAGCTCCATTTAGGAACACCCACCTATTTGAAAACTCAGATAAGATTAAAGTATGTCAGGACCTTAATCAAAGAACCAGGTACAAACCATAGTTATCCTTATGTCTCTAAAGGACAGTAAAAGAAAGCTATTTTGAAGTTCCTTAGGAAACTATCACTTCTTATGAGTTAACGGAGTGGTTCTCAAAGTATAGTCCCTAGACCAGTAGCAGCAGCCTCACCCCAAAGCTGCTGAATTAGAAACGCTGAGGGAGGGGACCAGCAATCTGGGTTGTTGGGAGTTTTTTACTTTCCTTTTTTCAAAACAACTTTATTGAAATATAATTTACATATGATTCATCATTTTTTAAATTTATTATTTTTTTTGGCTACGTTGAGTCTTCGTTGCTGTGTGCGGGCTTTCTCTAGTGGCAGCGAGCAGGAGTTACTCTTCGTTGCACTGTGCAGGCTTCTCATTGCTGCGACTTCTCTTGTTGCGGAGCACAGGCTCTAGGCACGCTGGCTTCAGTAGTTGTGGCACGCAGGTTCTAGAGCGCAGGCTCAGTAGTTGTGGTGCACAGGCTTAGTTGGTCTACAACATGTGGGATCTTCCCGGACCAGGGCTCGAACCCATGTTCCCTGTATTGGCAGGCGGACTCTTAACCACTGCACCACTGGTGAAGTCCCTGACTCATCATTTAAAGTGCCCAAATGAATGGTTTTTAATATATTCACAGATACGTGCAACCATCACAATTTTAGAACATTTTCATCACCTCAAAAAAAACCCCCACTTCTCAACAAATGGTGCTGGGAAAATTGGATATCTACATACAAAAGAATGAAGTTGGACTCTTACACCATATGCAAAAATTAACTCATAATGGATCAAAGATATAAATGTAAGAGCTAAAACTCTAAAACTTAGAAGAAAACGGGAAAAGCTTCAAAACATTGGATTCAGTAATGATTTCTTAGATACGACACCAAAAGCACAGGCAACAAAAGTAAAAATAGTTAAATAGAACTATCAAAATTTAAAACTTTTGCATCAAGGGACATAATCAACAGAGTGGAAAGGTAATGTATAGAATGGGAGAAAATATTTGCAAATAATGTATCTGATAAGGGCTTAATATCCAGAATACTCAAAGAACTTCAATAACAAAAACAAAAAAACCCGTATCACCCAATTTAAAAATAGGCAAAGGACTTAAATAGACATTTCTCCAAAGATGATACACAAATGGCCAACAAGCACATGAAAAGATGCGCATTATTTGTATTAGGGAAATGCAAATTGAAACAAAAATGCGATAACCACTCACACCCACTACAATGACTGTAATCAAAAAAAAGATGGGGACTTCCCTGGTGGTCCAGTGGTTAAGACTCAGTCCCCACTGCAAGGGGCACCGGTTCGATCACTGGTCAGGGAACTAAGATCCTGCACGCCCATGCAGTGCGGCCCCCCAAAAAGAGGGAAAAAGACAACAAGTGTTGGCAAGGATGCAGAAAAATCGGAACCCTTGTGCACTGTTGAACTGATGGAAATAAAATGATGCAGCTGCTATGGAAAACAGCACAGTAGTTACTCAAAAATTAAAAGAATTAACCATGCGATGTAGCAATTCTACTGGGTATATACCCAAAAGACGTGAAAGCAGGAACTCTAACATATTTGTACACTCACGTTCATAGCATATTCACTTATAGGCAATTTCAGTGTCTATCAGTTGATGAATGGATAAATATACATAAAATGGAATATTATTCACCCTTAAGAAGGGGAAAAAAATTCTGGCACATGCTACAACATATATGAATCTTGAGGATATTATGCAAAGTGAAATGAGCCAGTCACAAAAAGATAAATACTGCATGATTCCACTTACATGAGATGCTGAGTGTGGTCAAATTCATAGACACAAAGTGGAAGGGGGCGGGGAATGAGGAATTCTTGTTTAATATGTATAGAGTTTCACTTTTGTAGGATGAAAAAGAATTCTAGAGATTGCACAACAATGTGGATGTACTTAACACTACTGAAATGTACACTTAAAATTGGTTAAGATGTCAATTTTTGTGCATTTTACCACAATTTTTTAAAAACATCCATAGGTGTTGCTATGGAAACAGGACCTAGGAACCAGGCTTCATGGTTATTATATTCTGCCAGGAGTGTAACATGTTTTACCCAAGGGGGACAAAGACAACCGCATTCTTCTCTACGCATGCTAGAATTGTGATTACCAGCTGGAGAAGAAAAACGGGGCATCATCTACGTCAGCAAAATAACACAACTGACCCAGAACATCACTGACGTGTCCCAGGACCAGATGCTGCCTGGAACCGAGCACTACCGCTGCCAAAAGTGCCGCCACAAGGAGGCAGTGTTCTTCCAGTCACACAGAGCCAGGGCTGAGGACGCCATGAACCGGCACTACCTGTGCAGGGCCCCACACTTTGGCCACCACTGGAGTGAGTGAACCCCTTCAGCCCCACATGTATAAATACTGGGTTCCTGCGTGCAAAACAAACAAAACCCATAGCCTTTAGGTATTGCCCCCTATTTTCACATCACCCCAACCCACCTTACCCCTAAAGCAACTAGTAATCTTTTTTTTTTTAAATAGCTCTTTATTGGAGTATAATTGCTTCACAATACTGTGTTAGTTTCTGTTGTACAACAAAGTGAATCAGCCATATGCATACACATGTCTTCATATCCCCTCCCTCTTAAGCCTCCCTTCCATCCTCCCTATCCCACCCCTCTAGGTCATCGTAAAGCACCATATAATCTACTTTTTATTACTATGACTTTGCCTATTCTAGACCTTTCATATTAATGGAAGCATATAATATGTGATATTTTATGACTGGTTTCTTTAGCATAATGTTGGAAGGTTCAGTCAAGTTATGTATCAGCTTCATTCATTCCTTTTTATGACCAAATAATATTTCATTGCATGAATATACCGCATCTTATTTATATGTATTAGGGTAATGGGATTTTAGAGATTACACAAGCAACAAATATATATATACAAATTAGACTTCATCAAAATAAAAAGGTTTTGTGCATTAAAGAATATCAAAGTGAAAAGACAATCTAAAGAATGAGAAAAGATAATTATGAATCATATATCTGAGAAGGATCAAGTATCCAGAATATGTAAAGAATTCTTACAACCTAACAATAAATAGACAATTCTATTTTTTAAATGGACAAAGGACTTGAATAGACATTTCTCTAAAGATCTACAAATGGCCAAAAAGTACATGAAAAAGATGCTTGACATCATTAGTCATTAGGGGAATGAAAATTCAAACCACATTGAGATACCACCTTAAACTTACTAGGATGGGTTATATAAGTTTTTAAAAATTGAAAATAAGTGTTGGATAGTATGTGGAGAATTTGGAACATTGTGATTGTTGTAAAATAATGTAGCCACTATGAATGTAAAATGATGCAGCCAGTATGGAAAACAATTTATCGGTTTCTGAAAAGGTTAAACATAGAACTACCAAATGACTGAGCAATTCCAATCCTAGGTATATATCCGAAGGAACCGAAAGCAGGAACTCGGAAAGATATTTGTACATTAATGTTCATAGCAGCATAATTCACATTAGCCAAAAGGTGGAAACAATTCAAGTGTATATCGACAGATGAATGGGTAAACAAAATGTGGTATATACATACAATGGAATATTATTCAGCCATAAAAAGGAATAAAATTTTGATACAATAAGAATGGACCTTGAAAATACTATGCTTAGTGAAATAAGCTAGACACAAAAGGACAAATATTGTATGATTCCACTTATATGAGGTAAATACAGACCTTATTCAGTTCCACTAGTTTTTATATGCAACTCATTTGTGTGTGTGTGTGTGTAGTTTTATGCAATTTTATCCCATGTATATATAGATTTGTGTAACAACCACCACAATCAAGATACAGAACTGATTCATCACCACAGAGTTACGACTCCCTTTTGCTTCCACTTTATAGTCACAGCCACACCTGCATCCTTATCCTCTGGCAACCACTAAACTGTTTTCCGTCTCTATAATTTTGTCAATTTTAGAATGTTATATAAATGGAATTATAAGGTATGTGACCTTTTTTTTTTTTTTTTTTTGCGGTACGTGAGCTTCTCACTGTTGTGGCCTCTCCCGTTGCAGAGCACAGGCTCCGGATGCACAGGCTCAGTGGCCATGGCTCACGGGCCCAGCCGCTCTGCAGCATGTGGGATCTTCCCGGACCGGGGCTCGAACCCGTGTCCCCTGCATTGGCAGGCGGACTCCCAACCACTGCGCCACCAGGGAAGCCCGGTATGTGACCTTTTGATACTGGCTTTTTTTCACTCAGCATAATGCTCTTGAGATCTACCCAAGTTGCCATGTGTATAAATAGTCTGTTCCTTGCTATTGTAGAGGGTTATTCCTACTGTAAGGATGTATCATAGTTTGTTTAATCATTCCCCCATTGAAAAATACTGGGCTGTTTCCAGTTTCTGGCTATACTAAATGCTGCTATGAATATTCATGAACATATTTTGTATGATCATACATTTTTATTGCCTTGGGATAAATGCCCAAGAACTTGCCGGGTCATAAGACAAGTGTATATTTAGTTTTATAAGAAAGTATCATACTATTTTTCAGAGTGGGTACACCATTTTACATTCCCACCAACAATGCATGAGAGATCCAGTTTCTCTATATCCTCATCAGCATTTAGTATTATTAGCACAATTTTTACATTCGCCATTCCAACAGAGGTATAATAATATGATTGTGGTTTAAATTTGCATTTCCCTAATGGCTAACATCTTTTTGTGTGTTTATTTGACATCTGTATGTCTGAAATGTCTGTTCATGTCTTCCGCCCGTTTTCTGACAGTCTAAACAAACTGGATTGTTTTTCTTATTTGTTTTTTTTTTTACTGCTGAGTTTTGAAAGTTCTTTATGTATTATAGATACAACTCCTTTGTCAGATATGTGGGTTGCAAATGTTTTTTTCCCAGTCTAGAGCTTGTCTTTTCATCCTCTTAACAGGGTCTTTTGCAGAACAAACTTAAAATTTTGGTGAAATCCAACTAACAATTTTTATTTTATGGATTGTGTTTTTGGTGGCATATCTAAGAACTCTTCACTTAGTCCTAGTTCCTGAAGATTTTCTCCTCCATGTACTTCTAAAAGTTTTATAGCTTTATGCTTTACATTTAAATCTTTTATCCATTTTGAATTAATTTTTCTAAAAGGTTTAAATTGAGGTTCATTTTTTTCCTATGCCCATAGAATTGCTTCAGCACATTTTTAAAAAGCCTATCTTTCAGGCTTTCCTGGTGGCGCAGTGGTTAACGGGCTTAGCAACTAAGCCCGTGCACCACAACTACTGGGCCTGCGCTCTAGAGCCCGCGTGCCACAACTACTGAAGCCTGGGCACCCTAGAGCCCGTGCTCCGCAACAAGAGAAGCCACTGCAATGAGAAGCCCGTGCACCGCAACGAAAGTATACCCCACTCGCCACAACTAGAGAAAGCCGCGCACTGCAGCGAAGAACCAAAGCAGCCAAAAATAAATTAATTAAATTTTTTTAAAAGCCTATCCTTCTATTGAATTACTTTTTTCTTTTATCTTTTTTTTTTTTTTTTTTTTTTTTTTGCGATACGCGGGCCTCTCACTGTTGTGGCCTCTCCCGTTGCGGAGCACAGGCTCCAGACGCGCAGGCTCAGCGGCCATGGCTCACGGGCCCAGCCACTCCCCGGCATGTGGGATCTTCCCGGACCGGGTCACGAACCCGTGTCCCCTGCATCGGCAGGCGGACTCTCAACCACTGCACCACCAGGGAAGCCCTGAATTACTTTTTTCAATTAACTTTTTTGGTGTGCAATAGTTTTTATTGTGGTAAAATACATAATATTGATCATTTTAACCATAAGCATACAATTCAGTGATAGACATTCTAGTTGTTTCTGATGCAAATGTTTCTCTAGGCCCTAGAGTGTAGGGCACATTCTAAAGAGAGAAGTTTCTAAGTCAAAAGATATATGAATCTTAAGCTTTACTAGATAAAGCCAAATTGTTTTCACAAGTATATCAGTCTTTCCCAAACCCAGTCATGAAGATAGTCCTTTATTTTATCTTCTAAAACGTCGTCATTTTTCTATTCACAGTCATATCTTTAATAAACCTGAAGCTGGTTTTACATATGATGTGAGGTAGAAATTTATTTGTTTTTTTTTTCCATAAGTGCATACCCAATTGTCTGAGCATCATTTATTGAAAAGACCATTCTTTCCCTACTGAGAAATGACATGTGATACCTCTGTCATAAATGAAGAATCCATATATGTATGGGTTCTTTATTTTGTTCCACTGACCTATTTGTTTATAGCCAAGCCAATAAAACACTGTCTTAATTACTGTAGCTTCAAGATAAATTTTAATATCTGGAGAGGAAAGTCCTGTCATTTTATTTTTCTTCAGTATCACCTTGGCTAGTCTCAGCCTTTTGCATTTCCACATAAAATTTAGAATCAGATTGTAAAGATTCACAGGGGAAAGGGAGACTTGTTGGGATTTTTATTGATAACATTGAATCAATAGACCAATTTGAGAGAAATTGGCATATTTACAATTTTGAGTCTCCAATCCATAAATGTCTCTTCATTTATGTAGTCTTCAAGTCAAAGCCTTTTGATAAAGTTTTATAAGTTTCCCAATAGAGATTGTGTATATATTTTGTTTCTTGTTACTTTTTGATGTTATTATAAAAGATATCTTTTTCAAATGTCATTATTTTTGCTATTATATAAAATAAAATTTTTGTATGTTGATTTTTGTAATGCCACCTTTCTAAAACTCTTAATAATCCTAATAGTTTATGAAATTTCTTTTCAATTTTTTTATATACATAATCATATCATCTTTGAAACTGAGTTTTATTTCTGCCTTTACAATAATTATTCTTTTTCTTTCTTTTTCGTGCCTTAATGCACAAGATTAAACCTCCAGTACAGTGTTTATTAGAGATGGTGATAGGCAGGCACCTTCGTCTTGTTATCTCAAAGTAAAGCTTTAAAGTTTCACGATTAAGTGTGATGTTTACTGAAGGTTTTGTGATGTCACTGTTGCTGTTGATACACCCTTTATCCAGTTAAGAAAAATTCCCTTTTACTCTTAGTTTCTAAGAAATTTAACATGAGTGGATGCTAAAGTTTTATCACAGTTTATTTTATTTATCGTGATGATTCTGTGATTTACACTTTTATCCGTTAGTGTGGTGAATTCTAGGAATTCATCCATTTAATCTAGGTTTTAAAATATATTGGCATAAAATAGTTCATAATACTATTATATATGCTTATTATTTTTTCTACAATGTGAGGCTATGTTCCTTTTATTGATCCTGACTTTGGCCATTTGAACTTATTCTTTTTTTTCCTTGATCAGTTTAGCCAGGAGATTATTAGCATTTTAAAATAAAAGATCAAATTTTGGCTTTGCAGTTTTCCAGTTTACTAATCCTTGATTATATCTTTATTTTGTCTGTCCTACTATTTTTAAGTTTATTTTGCTGTTCTTTTTCCAACTTCTTGCGATGGTAGATATCTAGCTCAATTTTTAGTCTTCTTTTCTACTATGTACTTAAGTCTACATATTTCCTTTTTTTAATTATTTATTTGTTTGTTTGTTTGTTTGGCTGTACCGGGTCTTAGTTGCGGCACACGGGATCTTCGTTGCTGCTTGCGGGATCTTTGTTGTGGCATGCCGGATCTTTTAATTGCGGCATGCGAACTCTTAGTTGTGGCATGTGGGATCTAGTTCCCTGACCAGGGATCAAATCCAGGCCTCCTGCATTGGGAGCACGGAGTCTTAGCCACTGGACCACCAGGGAAGTCCGTATATATTTATTTCTAAGTAATATTTTTGTTATCACTTAGCTCTTCTACATGATGTTTTAAATATATATTATGTTTCTATATCATATTAATATATACCATATGTTTGTCTTTTTTCTTTTGTGGTCAATAAGAAAATGAGATCATTATTGTACTTCATAACAGCACTCAGTCCCAAGGTTACAGATTGGACTTGGAAAACAGATGAAATTTTGAAGGTGGGTGTTTCCACAAATGAAGAATACCTGAGGGGCAAGAGATTGATTTGCACTACTGATATATTTGCTCTTAAAATGTTCATATCTTCAGTTTCAAAGTTTATGAAAATGAACAATGAATAACGTATCAGACTGAGCCCAGGTAGGACCTATATAGCTGAGAGTAATTACACTCACAGCTGAAGAAAGTCAAGATGTTTAGACTGAAAATGGTATAAATCCCAAGTGGCACAAATATATATATATATATTTATATATATATATATTTATTTATTTATATATGTGTGTATATATATGTGTGTATATATATATATATGTATATACATATATTCCAACCCTTTTAAAATATTTCACTAGGGGGAATTCCCTGGCAGTCCAGTGGTTAAGACTCTGCACTTCCAGTGCAGGGGCATGAGTTGGATCCCTGGTCAGGGAACTGAGATGCCACATGCCATGGTGCAGCCACAGAAAAAAAAAAAAAAAAAAAATTCACTAGAAATATTTAACAAGGGCAAAAAAGTAATGAGGTAGAAAATTTTAATCACCATGGTATCATTTCCTTGGAAAGAACATCAAAATCCAGTCTGATGCTCAGATTTGCAAGTACACAAATTACCTTTACTGGAACTCAGCAAGATATTTAGACTCACACTAACCAAATTCACAAGAGATTTTTTTCATAGCAGCTATTATCCAGTGTAATATACACCATCCCAGAAGATCTTAATGGTTATTAACAAAATGTTAAGTTTATGTATCCATATACTTCAGTGTAAACTGCTGAGGAGGAAAATTTTTTTCTCTACCCTGCTGGATTTGTTAGCAAGACAGTAATAAGGAAGGGCTGGGGTTAAACTAGAGTATGTCATACCTTGCCGAAGTAGAATACCATACTAGGCAATAAGAGAAGTAACATGTGCTGGACAAGCTTAAGTTAAGAACCAGAGTGTGAATTTCAGAAACCTCTTTGTGTTCTCTTTACTGATGATTGGGAGGAAGGAGAACTATGGTCTCCTAGGTCTTCATGTGAAACAAAGAACAGGTCTCACTAATTAATGATTTTAAAAGATCAAAGAGGGCTTCCATGGTGGTGCAGTGGTTAAGAAACCCGCAGGAGACACGGGTTTGAGCCCTGGTCCCGGAAGATCCCACATGCCATGGAGCAACTAGGCCTGTGCGCCACAACTACTGAGCCTGCGCTCCAGAGCCCACGAGCCACAACTACTGAGAACACATGCCACAACTACTAAAGCCCATGCACCTAGAGCCCATGCTCCGCAACAAGAGAAGCCACCGCAATGAGAAGCCTGCGCACTGCAACGAGGAGTAGCCCCGGCTCGCCGCAATTAGAGAAAGCCCGCGCAGAGCGACAAAGACCCAATGGTGCCAAAAATAAATAATAAAATAAATAAATTTATTTAAAAAAAATCAAAGAATGCAGGAATTATTATTGGGCAAGAGAAGTAATCATAGCAGATACAATAAATCAGTCACAAAATCTCCCAGTTCCATATCAAAGGTAAAGACCAGGGCTTCCCTGGTGGTGCAGTGGTTGAGAGTCCGCCTGCTGATGCAGGGGACACGGGTTCGTGCCCTGGTCTGGGAAGATCCCACATGCCGCGGAGCAGCTGGGCCCGTGAGCCATGGCCGCTGAGCCTGCGCGTCCAGAGCCTGTGCTCCGCAACGGGAGAGGTCACAACAGTGAGAGACCCGCATACCACACACACACACAAAAAGGTAAAGACCAGCCATAAGCACATCCTTGAGCTGTTTGCAGAATCGAAACCCCCTTGAACACTCAACCACTAAACTAACTGGAGCTTAAGGATTGATTACGCTGACCTTTGCTGACTCTCTTGACTTCACTCAACTAGGTGCCTGGATTTTGTTAACCTAGAGTAAACTTTGCCTCATTTTAAGACTAAAATGTCCACCCCAAGGGCAGGGATTGCTATCATTTTTTAACAGGCAAGTATGTTTGAACATGTTGTGCTGCTCAACTAGAACTCCACCTCCACGTGAAAGATCACACTCACCCTTTCATGAATATGCATGCACCCTTAGCTTAACACTTCCCTGATCTTGCTGTGCTGGGAGACAGTGTTTTGAGAGCTATGTGCTGGGAGACAGTGTTTTGAGAGCTATCTCCCTGTCTCCTTACTTGTCACAAGTGAAAAACACCTTTGCTTTGATCAAAAGTACTTGGCGTGTTCATTGGCTATGCACCCCAAGCCACGGACCCATTGAGTCTGGTAACAATTTCTGGCGACGCTGGTGGGTCCTGATCAGGGACTAGGGTGGCCGGCCACACTGGGGTGAAGCAGTTGGTGGGGGCAACTCCTCCAGGGCTTACCTCCGCTACTGATCAGGCCGCTTGGGGTGTCTTGGTCGGTCAGAGGTCTGCTTGGTATCTACCAGCTCAGAGACTGCTCACAGGCTGATCTCTGTGGGTGGAGTGCCCACCTGAACAACTTTGTTCAGTGCCAGCAGACTTCAGAGGGTGAGTAGAATTCAGAACCGGTGCTATATTTAAGTGCAAGTGTTGGGATAATTTCACTTTTGATTAAAGCAGAATTTCAGGAACGTGCAATTGGGGTTTCAGGTGGGACAAATTAAACCTTGGGTTTCTGTAACTCTGGGAGGTTGTGTTCTTCCTGGTAAGGAACCAGAAACCTCTGTGAGTGGGAACTTCGTTCCGACTGCTCTGGGGTGTTGCATTCCTCCTGTGGGAGACTAGAGACCTCTGGGTTTAGAAGCCATGTTTTCTGTAACTTGGGGAGGTTAAGTTCATTTTTTAATAAGAAACAAGTGACCTCTGGGTTCAGGGAATGCAGACCTGGATAGGGCCCCTATCAAGTTTCTGGGACACTGGAGACTGGGCAACTTGTTGTCGCAGCTTTTTGGGGATCAACAGAAAACTTGCCACGACTTAGGAGTTCCCACCTGAGATCAGTTGGGCTGGATACTCAACCACATCAGTTTTTTTTTTTTTTGTTCTTTTTTTATTTTATTTATTTTTGGCTGCACTGTGTCTTCGTTGCTGAGTGCGGACTTTCTCTAGTTGCGGGGAGTGGGGGCTACTCTTCGTTGCGATGCGCGGGCTTCTCATTGCGGTGGCTTCTCTTGTTGGGGAGCACGGGCTCTAGGGCGCACAGGCTTTGGTAGTTGTGTCACACAGGCTCAGTAGTTGTGGCTCGCGGGTGCTAGAGCCCAGGCTTGGTAGTTGTGGCACACGGGCTTGGTTGCTCCGCGATGTGGGATCTTCCTGGACCAGGGCTCGAACCTGTGTCCCCCACATTGGAAGGCGGATTCTTAACCACTGCACCACCAGGGAAGTCCCCCACATCAGGTTTTTCCTTTCTTTTTTTTTTTTTGGTTGTGTTGGGTCTTTCTCTAGTTGATGCGTGTGGGCTTTCTTTAGTTGCGGTGAGCAGGGGCCACTCTTCATTGCGGTGCCCGGGCTTCTCATTGCAGTGGCTTCTCTTGTTGTGGAGCATGGGCTCTAGGCGTGCGGGCTTCAGTAGTTGTGGGGCGTAGGCTCAGTAGCTGTGGCTCGTAGGCTCTAGAGCGCAGGCTCAGTAGTTGTGGCGCACAGGCTTAGTTGCTCCGTGGCATGTGGGATCTTCCCTGACCAGGGATCGAACCCATGTCCCCTGCCTTGGCAGGCGGATTCTTAACCACTGCGCCACCAGGGAAGTCCCAGGTTTTTCAATCAGGAGGATGAGAGGTGGGAAACTATTTTCAGACTCAGGAGGAGCAGACTCTGATGTCTGTAAATTGTATCAGTCAGCCCCTGAGAATGGCTGCTTCCCTGTGGTACATCAGAATGGGAAACATTTCTGTTCCCGATTGTAGTCCGTTGAGATGTATTATAAGTAATTGTAAATCTTTTGGGTAACAACCCATGACAAAGAAACAGATAGTGATCTTCTGTAATGTTGTCTGGCCCCAATGCTCATTATGAAGCCAAGACAAATGACCAGAGAATGGATCTCCAAATCACAATATCATCCTATAGTTAGTTCTTTACTGCAGAAGGTTAGAAAAATGGGTCGAGATGCCACATGTACAGTGCTTTATGACCCTTTGTAAAGTGACAGCAAGCCAAAAACCAGTAAGCATTGGGAAACCGATTCTGCCAATCATAGAGGGCCTATATATCAGAGGGCCCTGTAGATTCAGGACTTCCCATGGGAAGGGCCCAACCTCTTGTACCACCCCCTTACCCAGCACCTCTTTTTTTTTTTTCCTTTGGCCACGCCACCAGGCGGCTTGTGGGATCCTATTTCCCTGACCAGGGATCGAACCCGTGCCCCCTGCAGTGGAAGCGCCAAGTCCTAACCACTGGACTGCCATGGAATTCCCTACCGGGTACCTCTTACCGGGTACCAACACCTGACCCTGTTCCGCCTTCCCTGTCAGAAGGGAAGGGAGGTGTACCACCTCCTGCAGAAGTGAAGAAGGGCCTGACCGTTCCCTCTCAAGATTTTTGCCCTCCCCTTCCTCCTGGGCCCTCTGTTTCAGGGGGAACCACCTGAAGTGGGGCTAATTATCAACCTGAGGTTTCTGTTTGCCGCCTCAGGCAGGTCCCTAATGGTGAGGGGGGCTTACAACCATCTGTGTCCCCTTCTCTACCTCAGACCTCTATAATTGGAAAGAACATACTAGAAGCCTGAGAGAGGATCCAGAGAGATTCATAGATTTAATAAGTGGAATATTTATGACTCATAACTCTAATTGGGCAGATCTTCAGTCCCTCTCAACCTCCTTAGAGCTGAGGAAGACCAGTGTCCTGTCGAAGGCTGGGGAAGAGGCAGATAAGCAACACTTAACTCAGCCAACCACCAGATCTGGAGACCAGCAGCGGAAGCAGTCCCTGCCATTGACCCTACATGGGATCCTGTGTTTCAGTGAATAGGGCCTGGCTTGAGAATTACCAGTCTCCCACTTAAGGGGATAAAGCCTTCTTGCCGGAGACCCATTCATTGGGGAAAAGTCAAATATTCAGCAAGAGGCTGAAAACCCATCAGCATTCCTAGAGAGGACTAGAAAATGTCTCCAACAGTATACAACTCTTGATCTACACACCCCTGAGAGTAACCCAGTGGTCAATACTTATTATATCTCAGAGTGCCCCCAACATACGAAGGAAGCTGCAGAAAGTAGCAATGGGCCCAAACACCCCAAACTCCCAGCTGGTAGATATTGCTTTTGGGGTGTTCAACAACCGAGATATGGCTGAGGAAGAAAAGGGGGACAAGAAGCTGAAAAGGCCAGGCACCCTCCTGGCTGTTGCTCTCCAGTTCACCTCAGGTAAGCCACGGGCATCGGATGGACCAATGTGGGTGAGTAACCCCGGCCCCCACTGAGGGACCAAAGTGGGGCCACCAGTGAAGTTGGGGCCCAATCAATGTGCTTTCTATAAGAAGGAAGGGCATTTGAAAAGGGAATGTCCTGACCATCCTCAGAGCAGGAGGGCCACAGAAATCCCAAAGCTCATGATACCCCCAGTAGAGGAAGACTGACAGGGCCTTATAAACCTGATAATATATAATCCCAACCTCCCCAAAGGAGCACCAGGTTGTCTTAGAACTAGAGGGGGAGAAAGTAGAATTTTTAATAGATACTGGAGTCACTTATTCAGTCTGGACCACCCTGAGAGGAAGACTGTCCACACTGGAGTGTACTATTAAAGAGGCATTAGGTAACTTTACTAGGAGGTTATTTTTAGAACAATTAACATGAAAATAGGACCCTCCACACTACTGGACTCCTTCCTATATGTCCCAGAGTGTCCCATCCCTCTGTTGGGATGGGACCTGCTCTCAAAGTTAAAAGCCTCTGTAAGTGTTGACCTAACGGAAAGGCATATCTCTCAGTGGGGAAAAACAGCTTTTACTAGCCCTGGGAGAGGATATAAGAAAGTCTGAGAACGTACCTGCCCATATCTTAGAGAAGGTGAACCCAGATGTGTGGTCTCAGGGTTGAGTCGGAAGAGCTAAAAACATACAGCTGATTAGGATCACCTTAAGGAATTCCGATCAATATCCTCGAGGAAAGAAAGCAGTATCCCCTTAAGCCTGAGGCAATCAAGGATGAGTTACATAGGACTGAGTGAACTGGTGAATATGGTTGTAATATTTATGTTTTTTGTCTGAAATATTACTGGCTTTTTTAATCTGTGTTTTCCAGATATAAGGAAACATTTCCACTTAAGCTAATTGTGATTGACAGCAACTTGGTAAATTATACCTATGTAAGCAGAATTGAAACACTTTTCTTTCTACCTAATCCCTCCAGAAACTGGAAACTCTTAGGTTCCCAGCAGCCTGTCAGGTGAACAAGGAAGGTCAGCTCCCAACAGGTGCAGAAATCTCAAGGTATTTTGTGACTTCAGGAAGAGCGGAATTCATCCAAATCTGTAGATATCATAGGCAGAATCTGTGGCAAGCTCTTGACGTGGCTTTTCTGGCCTTGAGAGGCCTTTTAAAGATTCAATCTGAGATCCCTTATGAAAAGTTCCAGCACAGCTAATTGAAAAGACCCTTTATGATCAGTTAGACTTATGTAAATAATCAGGCCAAGTTTATTGAAATTAGACTTATGTAGCAAACAAATTAGTCTTAATTTGGCTATACTGTTTTCCATAGTGGCTGTACCAATTTACATTCCCATTGAATGTAGGAGGGTTCCCAACTGTAAAGTTTAATTAAATTATTAAAAGTACACTCTAAGTTTGTTTCTAAAGCTTATCACAGCAATCTATCTTTAGATGAAGATCAGATGCCCTATGACCTGCAACCAGGAGATTAGGCATCTGTCTCCAATCTAGATAAAAGGATCCTTACCAGGTACCCTTAACTAGCTCATGTGCAGTGAAACTGAAGGGAACTGACTCTTGAGTTCATATTTCCCACTTAAGAAAGGCCTCTGCACTGGACTGGTCTATAGAAAGAACTGCTGACTCCAAACAACATCCACACCAGGATGACAAGAAGACAGCAACAATGGTAGGCAGCTGACCCAAGAATCTGGACTAGGCTAATTTAATCAAACTCTTTAACAAATGTTTGTAACTGCCTATTAATATTGAAAGTTATTGTTTTATTTCTAACCATACTGGGGACCCCAATGTATAGAATGGAAAGAAAATTCTCTAGTGAAGTTGTCACAGAGCCTAAGTACTCATGACATGTATCATTGCTTGCTTTAAGTCTACTGTTAAAAGCACATGTACAATGTTTGTGTAACAATTCGGTATAATTGATAAATGTATAGCCTATAAAAAGTTTTCCCATTAGCATACCTCTGAGCTTGTTCTCTGTGGTCTGATTAGTTTTCCCCCAAAGTGGATAACTAGGCAAATATCTGTATAAACAAAAAGGAGACCTAGCACTGAGTGACATGATGGACCAAGGTGAGGCAGCAACCTCACTGGCACTGAAGGACAAATATTTTGCTCTAGACAAAGATTTGCAAACAAAAGGGGAAATGATAGAAGAAATCTTCACACTGAAGTATGGGTAAGTCATTCTGGCTAATACATAATTAACCTGAACTTTATGCTGACCAGAACCGCCTGCTTTGTGAACTATCAAACATGTATCGTATAACTGCTTTGACCACTAAGGAGGGGAATCATTTGAAAATCCAAATGGAGTGGCTGTAGTTCAGGCATCCAAGGTGGAGCTGGATGGCCGTTGTGAATGTGATTTTTATTCTTTTTTTTTTTTTGCCTTGCCACATGGCATGTGGGATCTTAGTTCCCAACCAGGGATTGAACCTGTGCCCCCTGCAGTGGGAGTCTTAACCACTGGACCATCAGGGAAGTCACCCATTTTTATTCATTTTTGTTTGTTTGTTTTTTGGATGTGATTTTTAGACACATTCCTATATTGCTGTATTTTCTGAACTGTGTCAAGGACACTCACTGGTTCTCAAGGCAGTGTCTGCTGGCAGTTGCCAGCTGGAGACCATCCTTGTGGTCTCCTCTTGTAACTATTAAATTTTTTCTTATTTTGGAAATAGTAACAAATGAGACAGTTCAAGCCATAGCCTCCCAGCAGAAGACACTAGATTCTTTAGCCAGAGTAGTACTGGACAATAAAATTGCTTTAGATTAGATTTTAATAGAAAAAGGAGACATATGTGTAGTGGCCAATAGCTCCTGTTATGTGTATGTTAATAACACATCAGAAGTTAAAACCTCCTTAAATAACATTAGGCAACTGGTTACCTGGCTACAACAAGTCTCCCCAGAAGTAACAGGTACAGACTGGTTTTCAGGCTTATTCTCCTGAATTCCTCAGAGAATGAGATCTACTTTTCAAGGTTTATTAAAGTTCAGGTCGTCACTCCTCCTCCTACTTCTAACTGGGACTATTACACTAAAATGGCGGACCAAGGAACTAATATCTTCATCATACAAGACTAGGTTCCAAGACCTGGAACTTGGGAATATTTCCATCTTGGTGTCCATTCCCCAGCTGAGGCAGGACTACACCCCATTTTAGTAGGAAGTATCCAGAGTGGTTATTGCCCCATTCCCTCAAAGATTTGGGGAAAGTTAAAACAGGAGTGGAGATTGAAACTGAGTCCCCCTAAAACTGAGTTCCACTGCCAAGTTTATGATTAACCTCTCTATCC
The DNA here is from genome assembly GCF_005190385.1 of Monodon monoceros. NCBI lineage: Eukaryota > Metazoa > Chordata > Mammalia > Artiodactyla > Monodontidae > Monodon > Monodon monoceros. The sequence goes on along the minus strand of NW_021703778.1, from coordinate 91,062,690 downwards.
AAAACTATTCCCTTTTTTGTCGTGCCCCTGTTACCCTCAGGATTGAGGAGTATCAAAGAAATGGGGGGATTAAAACTGAGCAGGTTATGACATAGTATGAGTGTGTTTCATGTTTGGTAATTGCAATCATTGTTGCTTTTGTTGTGGTCATCCATTTACAATGCTTGGTGTCAGTCTATTTATCTCTTGTAAAAATAAAATACAGTGTGTGTGTGTGAAAAAAAATCCAAATATATATGGGTCCTGAGCAGGACCCTGTGAGGCCCTCCTATGTACAAAAGCCCCTTGAGTCCCCCATTTCTTATATGTAGAAAAAGACTAGGCCTTCTCTGAATCCCAAACAGCAGACTCAAGCAGTTACTAATTAGGGGAATGCAGAAGCACAGGAAAAGCAGTCAAGAAACAATAGTTCAGTGATAAAACAGAGTCCTAGTTCCTCCTCAAGGGATAACAATATGTTGAATATATCTGAGTTGTTATGCAGAAACTAAGGCCCCCTGCCCAGGCGGAAAATGGTGACTATGTGCTGACCACAAGTGTGTAGACCCCAGACTGATTAGAACCAGGTTGATGATTGAGATTTCTGAAACACCACCTTGTTACCTTACCACCAACCAGTCAGAAGAAAGTCTATGACCTGATCGTGCATGCTGCAACCCTTACCCCAAGTGTTGCCTTTAGAAACACTTTCCTGAGGGACTTACCTGGTGGTCCAGTGGTTAAGACTCTGCCCTCCAGTCCAGGGGGTGTGAGTTCGATCCCTAGTTGGGGAACTAAGATCCCACATGCCAAAAAAACAAAAAAACCCACACTTCCCTGTTTGGGTCTTTTGAGCATAAGTTACCCATTCTCCTTCCTTGGTGCCTTGCGATAAACACTGTTCCTTCCTTCACCACACCCCAGTGTCAGTAAATTGACTTTGCTGCACAGCAGGCAAGTGGACCCTAGTTTGGTTTGGTAACAATAGTACCTCATATAAACGGATACATACATTTTAAATTCATAGGTGTGTTAACCAAGGTTCAGCTGGGCTGTTTTCATGGGAAAACTGGATGCCTATGAGTTTACTGGCTGTGACATTGATTGAAATTCACATCTGATTGAATCTTAAGGAATCATAGCAAAACTGTATTCAGCTAAATCTTGGGGAAATATACTTGTAGAAAGGTGTTTTTTATTTACAACGCATGTCTGCTGCCCAAGGACTCTTTCCATTTTGTCAGAGTACTAGGAAATTGAATTAGTAAGGAACAAATGAGATTGCTTGATACACATCACCTATATAGTATTCTGATTTTTAAAAAATACTTAACCTGAATCTAATCGTGAGGAAGTAAATAACCAAATCCGGATTCTCTGGACAACTGGCTTTAACTCTTTAAAAGTGTCAATGTTGTTGACCTAAAACACACTGCCAGATATTTTTCCAGCAAAAGTGGGTTTATTCTGGATCAGCAGAGAATTGCAGTTCAAGATTTGCAACCATGGTGGGCCACATGCAAGTCCCCACACTATAAGGGAAGGAGAACACATTTATAGAGAGGAAAAGGAAGCTGGGAGGGCTGCAGTAAACAAGGAGTTCATGGCTTTTTGTTGGCTGAGTCCTTGCCAGGAAAGAAGAGGAGTCTTCTGCTTTTTGATGGGCTCTGCTATCAATGCAAGGTTTGAGAGCTCCCCCTTCTGGTCTCCTGACTCTACTTAACTGAGTTTTCTAATTTATTTATTTTTAATTAATATTAATAATTTATAATATCAATAATTAATAATTTATTAGTTTATTAATTTTTTAATGTCATGAAATCAAAACAAAAAGGCAGGGGAATTCTCCTAGAACACAGGAGACTAAAGAGCCTTTGGAAAGGCAATGCCTGATCCCTGATTGAATTCTGTATTTAAAAAAAAAAAATTCATAAAGGATATTTTGGGGACACTTGGAAATTTGATTATTAACTATATATTAGATAATATTCTTTTATCAATGTTAAATTTCTTGACTGTGATAATAGTATTATGTAGGAGAATGTCCTTATTAGGAAATACATGTCTGCAACTTACTTTCAAATGGCTTTTTTAAAGTATATATGTGGGCGGGACTTCCCTGGCAGTCAAGCGGTTAATACTCCCCGCTTCCACTGTAGGGGGCGCAGGTTCCATCCCTGGTCTTCGAAATAGATCCCGCATGCCGTGCGGTGTGGCCAAAAATTTTTTAAATATATGTATATGTGGGTATGTGTATATATGCATGTGAGAGGAAACAGAGAAAACAAATACAGCAACATGTGCATAGGTGTTTAAATGCACCGTTCTTTCAACATTTCTGTAGGCTTTTTTTTGGCCGCCAAGCGGCATGCGAGATCTTAATTCCCCAACCAGGGATCCAAGCCTGCCCCTGCAGTGGAAATGCAGGAGTCTTAACCACTGGACCGCCAGGGAATTCCCAGGCTTTAATTTATTTTTATTTTTATTTCTTTTTTGAAGTATGGTTGATTTACATAGCCACTGTGTTATTCATTTATTTTTATTTTTATTTTTTGGCCACACTGTGCTGCATGCAGGATCCTAGTTCTCCAGCCAGGGATTGAACCCATGTCCCCTGCATTGGGAGCTCGGAGTCTTAAACACTGGACCACCAGGAAAGTCCCTTCCCAGGCTTTAATTTTTTCAAAATGAAAAATTGCAAATGAAAAGAGGTTTGCTTGGTGGCCAAGTAACTAGAGGTAGTATAGTCCTGAGAGAGGTTTCATCCAGCCTTTAGGGAAGCCTGATGAATCGCTTTTGTTCCATAAGGAAGTATATCTTCCTGCAACTGTTTCTGATGCCAAATTTTGTTTCTTTCCTCCCTAGACTATACCAAATTCTTGCTGGTGATGTATCCCCATCCTTTAAAATTTTTCCAAAATGAAAAATTGTATTGTGTTCATTTTTAAAAATCAGACTTAAATCTGTATTATTTTTAGTTTTTGAGTGGGTAATACATTCATATGGCCCAAAATTCAAAAAGTACTGAAAGGAAAGTAAACATGTCTCTTTTAGTCTGCCCCCAGACACCCCGTTTCCCTTCTTGGAGACAACTAATGTTACCAGATTCTTGTCCATCATTTCAAAGCTATCTTGAATACAAAAGCAAACATGTATGCAAGTAGGAATGAGTGTGTAAATATATATTTCTTCTCTCCTTCTTTCTACACAAGTAGCACAGCAATACACACTGTCCTTCACTTTGCCTTTTTTACTTAACGACATATCTTGATAGGTTCAGATCAATACATAAAGAGCTTCCAACCCATATTTTTCCTTTTTATTAAATCATAATCCACTGGATGGATGTACGATATCTCTCTTGATAAACCTGTAGGTTGTTTATCACCTTTTGCTACTGCAAACTGTTTTGAAACTTTGCGTATGTGTAAGTTTATCTGCAGGATATTTTCCTAGAAATGGAGCTGTTGGGTCAAAGTCTAGTTGCATTTGTAACCTTAATAGATGTCACCAAATTGCCCTTTAAAATAGTCAAATCAATCCTACTAGCAATGAGTGCCACAAACTTGCTAATACAGTACATTCCAAACTTTTTGGTGGTATCTCAGTATGGTTTTAATTTATATTTCTCTCATTATGTATGAGGTTGAGCTTATTTATATATGCTTTAGAGAAATTTTTATGTCCTTTTCTGGGTACCGTTGATAATCTTTGCCCACTTTTCTGAGTTATCTTTCTCATTGACTTGTAGAATGTCTTCAAATATAAAAGAACTCTTTGTGATATAGGTTGCCAAATTTCCCCCCGTTTGTTGGTTTATATGACCTTATTTATGATGGGTTTTGCCATTTAGAAATTTAAAGATATATAATGATGAAATAAAATTCATATTTTAAGGCAAGACAAAAATTTAAACATAAAATTTTTCTTTGCCCTTTCGGGCCTCCTCCTTCCCCTCCAGTGTGCTTTGTGCATCTGTATTATGTATTAACCAGACCTCCCCAACAGCAGAAATACCTGCTTAACCATAAAGATCAATTTTTCTTTTTCTGGAACCAACCATATAATCCTTAGAAGAAATCATTCCTTTCTCAATCCTGTAAGGGATCATGATGAACCACTACCCACATTGTATGTGTAGATGTCTTTGGTGAACTTAATGAATAGAGATTGGTCCAGAACAGACTGGGTCAGATGACCTGGGAAGATACTGGGAGATACTAATGGAAATTCTTAGCTTAAATATTTACTTACTTTATTAATGTTACTAGCTATATTACTTGTATTCTGCCTATTTTACAAGATTATTGTTTTTTGCACTACCAAATGTGTGACTAAGCCTTCAGTAAAATAATAACGATTAGGGAACTTGAAACGACTGACCAAATATATAGGTCTATAAGAGCAATGATTGTAATAGTGTTAACTCTAGATATGGGAAGAAGCCATTTCCTGGACCATAACAGACTAGTAATACAGGCGGTCCAGAGGATTTGGGCTACTGTTAATAGGGCTGAGTCCAGTAATAGCACAATGAGTGGCCTATCAATGAAATCCTCGCCTGACCTGAGAATGAGCATTCCTAGCGCTGTGGGACGAATTGGTCATGAAATGCCTCCCATCCTTGGTCAAAATTAAGACACAAAGGGAGGGTTTTGTAAGATAAAGAATGGTGGCCAGGGACTTCCTTGGTGGTCCAATGGTTAAGAATCTGTCTTGCAATGCAGGATATGCTGGTTGGAGCCCTGGTCGGGGAACTAAGATCCCACATGCCGCAGGGCAACTAAGCCTGCGCACCACAACTAGAGAGCCCAAGTGCTGCAGCTACAGAGCCCGCACGCTCTCTGGAGCCCATGGGCCACAACTAGAGAGAAGCCTGTGCACCACAATGAAGAGCCCACGCTCCACAATGAAAGATCTTGTGTGCCACAACTAAGAACCAATGCAGCCAAAAAATAAATAAATAAATATTAAAAAAAAAAAAAAAAGAATGTTGGCCACCATCCAGTTCTATAAGATTCCAGTCGTTAGCAGTGCAGTCACTGACCTACAGTACACCCGAGAAAGGAATTCAGGGCAAAGAGCAGGACAAGGCATTTCCTGCTCTGGGAAAACTGGCAGAACTGGCCCTCAGATACATATTTTCTGAAGAAAATTTTACGAACCCAGTTTCTTGCATCTTCCCATACTTAGAAAAGCACTAACACTATTAACTAAGATATCCATTCCTTTCAAATAGCGGTAACCTTCTACCAAAATGTGTGCTTGTTTGCACATACCCCTTTGTTAAAATCACATACATACTGGCCTCCCCCTTTACTTCTTTGGAACAGTCCTCAGAGCTTCTGAAAGACTGTCTCCTGGGTTATAATCTTCAGCTTAGCTCAAAAATTTCTGTTTCTTTCTTAGACTGAATATTGATTAATTTTCCATCAACAATAGTCAAATGTTTCAATATTTTCCTTTATAGCTTTTGTAAGGCCCATGGTTTCTCTTAGAACTTTTACGGTTTGACACTTTATATCTTTGATCCATTTAGAAATTTATCCTAACATAAAGTATGAGATAAGGATCAAAATTAATTTTTTCAGATGGCTATGTGGTTATCCCAACACCATTTAATAAACCCTCTATATTTTTTCCCTCTGATTCAAAATTCCTCTTTTATCATATACTAAATTTCTCTGTATATTTGTATCTATAACTGATTGTGGTAGGCAGAACAATAGCCCCCCAAAGATGTCCACATCCTTTTTAAAAAAAAAAAATGTATTTATTTGGCTGCACCAGGTCTTCGTTGTGGCATGTGGGATCTTTTAGTTGTGGCATGCGGGATCTAGTTCCCTGTCCAGGGATTGAACCCGGGCCCACTGCATTGGGAGCATGGAATCGTAACAACTGGACCGCCAGGGAAGTCCCAAGATGTCCACATCCTAATTCCTGAAACCTGTGAATGTTACCTTACATGGCAGTAGGGACTTTGCAGATGTTTTGAAGGATCTTGACATGGGGAGAGTATCCTGGATTAGCTGGGTGGACCAGTGTAATCACAGGATCCTTATAAGAGGGAGTCAGGATGTCAGAGTCAGAGAAGGAGATGTGATGAGGGAAGCCAAGGTCAAAGTGATTGTTGGCTTTGAAGATGGAGGAAGGGGCCTCAAGGCAAAGAATGCAGGTGCCTCTAAAACCTGGAAAAAGCAAGGAAATAGACTCTCTCCTAGGACCTCCAGAAGGAACACAATTCTGCCAACACCTTGATTTTAGCCCAGTAAAACTCAGAATTTAGGATTTCTGACTTCCAGAATTGTAAGATAATACATCTTTCTTGTTTTAAGCCACTAAATTTGTGGTAATTTGTTACTAGCAGTGATAGGAAACTATGACACTGGGATAACTAGTCTGTGCCATTGACCTATCTTTTTAGCACAAGTACATTTTAATTATTGTAGTTTTATAATTTGTTTTAATAGCTGGTCAGTTCAGGCCCTTTTATTTCAGGATTTTCATGGCTCTTCTTGCTTTTTATTTTACCATATAAATGTGAGAACTAGCTTGTTCAGTTCCAAAATAAAAACCTTGTTGGTATTTTTACTGAGATCATGTTGTATTAAAATTAAAGATCAACTAATGGAGGACTGCTGTCTTTAAGATGTTGAGTCTTGGACTTCCCTGGTGTTCAGTGGTTAAGAATCCCCCTGCCAATGCAGGGGACACAGGTTCAAGCCCTGCTCCTGGATGATCCCACATGCAGTGGAACAACTAAGCCTGTGTGCCACAACTACTGAGCCTGCGCTCTAGAGTCCACGAGACACAACTACTGAGCCTGTGTGCCACAACTACTGAAGCCTGTGTGCCTAGAGCCTGTGGTCCGCAACGAGAAGCCACCGCAATGAGAGGCCCATGCACCGCAACCAAGAGTAGCCCCCACTGGCCACAATTAGAGAAAGCCCGCGCACAGCAACGAAGACCCAGTGCAGCCAAATAATTAATTAATTAATTAATTAAAAAAGAAAGATGTTGAGTCTTCTATTACAAGTAGATAGTATGCTTTTCTGTTTTGTGTCCTTCTTTAATATCTTTTTAAAATTTTTTTAGTTTTGGCTGCATTGGGTCTTTGTTGCTGTGCACAGGCTTTCTCTGGTTGAGGCGAGCAGGGGCTACTCTTCGTTGCGGTGTGCAGCCTTCTCGTTGCAGCAGCTTCTTTTGTTGCGGAGCACAGGCTCTAGGTGCGCAGGCTTCAGTAGTTGTGGCACGTGGGCTCAGTAGTTGTGGCACACGAGCTCTAGAGTACAGGCTCAGTAGTTGTGGCGCACGGGCTTAGTTTCTCCGCGGCATGTGGGATCTTCCCTGGCCAGGGCTTGAACCTGTGTCCCCTGCATTAGCAGGCAGATTCTTAACCACTGCGCCACCAAGGAAGGCCTTTCTTTAATATCTTAAAGTTTCCTTTGATGTACACTTTTCTCATTAAGTTTATTCCAAGATATTTTATATTTTTGTTACAATTTAAAACTATCATCATAAAGTCAAAACAAATTTGTACAAAAAGTTCAAACCATGCACAAAAGAATGCAGAGGAAGACAAAGTCATCCAAAAATCTTACTAGAGAGCATCCTTCCACATACTAGTTTCTCTTAGCCATAAAGAAGGGCAGTGTCTGTTGGGTAGGCAACCCACAGTGATTGCCACAAATCCCATTGGGATTTCTATCAGGAATTCACTGATTTGGGAGAATTTTCAACTTTATAACATTGAGCTCTTCTGTGAACATAGTTTTAGAGATCTCTCCATGCAGGTCCTGAACATTTCTTAAAGTTTATTCCTAGACATTTATGGGTTTTGTTGCTACTTTGAATGGGATCTTTTTTCCATTACATTATCTAGTTATTGTTAGCACTTAATAAAGCTCTGATCTTTTTATATTTCGTAATTAGCTACACTAATGTACTCTCTTATTGTCCCTTAAACTATCCAGGCATATAATCATATCTGTAAATCTTTTCCAAGATATGCATCTTTTATTATTTGTTTTTTATCTTTTATTATTTCATTCTTTTGTTATTGCACTTAGTAGCACTTTTTGCACAATACTAAGTAATAGTGGCAATAGATAATTTTGTTCTTGATTTTAATGAAAGTGTTTCTAACATTTCATTAGCAAAGAGATGATGGCAGCTTGTCTGGGATATCTGTATCTATATATTACTGATCGTGTTAAGCAAATATCTAATTCCTTTTTTACCGTTTTTTCCCCTTAATCAGGAATTTATGTTGAATTTTATTGGATATGTAGGGGAGCAAAACTTGGCACACCAAAATGTCTCTTTGGTTTGTGGGTTGTTTCAAGTTGAAAACAATCAAGGCCCAATCAAGGTCAGGAAATAACTTTGACCTTCCCCCTAATTGCCTAAAACAAGTCCACTCTGTGTTCCATTGTCTCTGCATGGCCAAACAAACATTTATTTGCCAAACGTTTGCTTTTCCATCTGCTTGTGAATTGCCTTCCTCTCTTTTGAAGTCCTAAACCACTACCCTCAACATCCTCTTTTGTCCTTACTAAAGACAGTATTTAAGGTGAGGGTTTCTGCTGTTTTGAGGAGTAACTCAGGTTTCCTGGGTCACTCCCAGCTATACATGTTATTAAAATTTTGTTTGATTTTCTTGTCTTACGTCAATTTAATTCTTAGATCAGCCAGAAGAACTTAGGAGGGTAGAGGAAAATTTCTTCCTCCCTGACAGATGCTTTTCCAATATGATGAAATTAACCATTTGGTTTTTCTCCTTGACCTATTAATATAGCCAATTATAACTGACTTCCTAATATTGAATCGTCCTTGCACTACTCAAATAGATCACTTGGATGTGACATGGGGTTTCCCTTTCTGGATTTCCCTTTCTGTACTCCAGGGTGACTACACTGATGAGATCACTTTTTCTTGAGACGAATTATCAAATTTCTGCTGATTAAGTTTTGGTCTTATTAGAAGTTGCCTCCTTGAGCTTTCAGATAGGTCACTTACATTGTAACTTAGGATATATTCAAAACTTTTCAATTACATATTTATAAATATTCTCATGGATTGCTAATTTAACTGTTATCAAGAAATCTATTTTGTCTCATTTCCAACTTCGTAGTGGGTTGCCTTGGATGAAAAGACATATTTGTTTAAGCAGAAAAAAAATGGGAGATCACTGGAACATAGGGGTATCTCACGGACCTCAAGAGCATTAAGTGCTGCTGGGCCCCTGAGAAACTGGAAAGATCTGGAAAGCAGTCAGAATTCAAAACTGTTTTTTTCTGTATGACTCTCTCCCACTTTCTTAGTCTCTAAACTTCTTAATCTTTCTGCAGATGGGGTTTCTCTGGTTTGACATCCACACAGCCAAAGGAATTCCATTTTCATGAAAGGTCGAAGTCATGTATCTTCACTCAGCCAAGAGGGGCTATGGGTTTGCAGGTGCTCTCAGGAGGAAAGTATGTGAAGAATAGGAGGTGAAGGTGCGTATTTCTGGTATGGAAGGCAGTTCACTATTATCCCCAGGTATCATCTATAACCACTAAGGTTGATTCTACCGCCAGAATGCTTCCTGAATCTGTTCTCTCTGTCACTGCTCTAGCTCAGGCCTTCCTCTCTTGCCTGAAATATTGCAAGAGCTTCCTAACAGTTTTTGTAGTCTTTACTCTCACTCTCCTGAAATCTATCCTTCAATGCCACAAGGTAACAGTGTGAGGATTAAACAAAAACTTTATGAATTTTAAAGCACTCCACAAATATAAAGTGTTGGGGAACAAAAAACAGGTCTAAGCACATGACTCATCAGGTTAAAAACTTTCAGTGATTTCCCCATTACCTAAAGAATAAAGGCCAAAGCTCTATAATGGTCTTAAGCCTCTTCATAGCCTGAAATAAACGTAATTTAACAGTCTCAGCACCTGTTACTACACTTCTCCTGCCTCATCAGACAACAGTATTCCTTGACCACACTGTTAATTTCCATACCCATGCTGCTCTATCCGCTTATAATGTTTTCATCTCCTCTTCTTCGCCCAGGAAACCCTACCCAACCTTTAAAACCGTAATCAACTTTTAACCACGGTAAGATTTACATTCTCAAAATCAATGTCTCCTTCCTCTGGAGTCCTGCAAATCTCCAATAAAGTACCACAGCTTTACTAATATTTCAGTCCTTTCTTCCTCGCCTCCATTATTAGCTCTATGTTCCAGCCTCATCCATCTACTCGAGCGTCCTCAGCTCCACCACCTACAAGGGCCTAGAAAGCCCCTGGCTCCAGAATTTGACTGAGTTGGAGTTCAAAGCAACCTGAAGGGCCAAATACCCCAGTTTAGATGCTTAAGAAACAGATCAAGAGTTCCGAAAAGCCTAGCTATTATCTACAGGTGGTGAGGAGCTAAAGCTGTGTCGCCCTCCCGCGGTGCATATTGGGAGATGTAGTCTCGGGCCGGCCCACTACCTCTTGGGAGTTGTAGTCCCCGATCTGGTAAAGGGAAGAAGGACGCAACTTCCAAATTTTGAATTAGTCGTAAGGGAGAAAAACAAGAGGGGAACCCAAAACATCCTGCGAAGTCAAGTTCTTTCGGCCTGTCTCGGCCTCACGAGTAGCCGAAGTGGCGGGGAGGCGGACCCGAGAAGGGCGAGGAGACGTTACGTTGACGCAGGCGTGACCCTGCCCAATAGGATTTGGCGGGATTTCCGAAGGCGGCAGACGGAGTGGGTGCTGCCGCCTGAGACCGCGGCATGAAGAGAGCTGAGACGCGCCCCAGGAGCGTAGTTAGGAGCTGAAAGTCGCCTGGGTTTCGTGCAGAAGGCCGGAGCAAGGGCGTAGAGAAGTGGGGTGCAGGTGAGGGGGTCTGCAGTCCGTCCGGGGTCGGGCGCGCGCGGGTCCGGCGGACTGTAGTCGGAGCGCGCAGCCCGCCCGGGCGAGTTACGCTGCAGGCTGAGGTGAGTGTGAGGCGCAGGCCTGGCCCCTTCCCACCGCGTAAGCCGGACCCGAACCCGTACCCGGACCCAGACTTGGGCCCCAGCTCCCTTAGCGGGCTTAGGGGCCCCTCCATGCCAAGTAAAAAACTCGGATATGGCGGGGCGGGGCGGAGCAGGGTTGTGCCCGGGCTAGTCCGACCCTCGGAGCTCATTGTGGCGAAAATAGAAGCGTATTCTAGAGCTGGGAGGAACCTTACTGGCGTTCACTTGCAACATCCACTTTATGGGCGTGGGCGAGGAAGCCCAAGATCCAGAGAGGTGTAGTGACTTAAAAGTCACAGCTTTTAAGCCAGAGCCGGATTTCTGGTGAGTGCCCTTTCCGTTACACAAAGTTTGGCTTACAGAGTACCCACCTCCAGTTGCCAGTAAGGTATTTGCGTTTTTTAATGCGGAAGACCGTTCAAGTGATGTCTAGGGAATGATCTCTAGTGAGATTTGTTGTTTTTTCTTAAACTTCTGAAGTGAAGTGTAATATACAAATAGAAAAATGCACAGATCGAAAGTGTTTACAGCTCCATGAATCATTACAAAATGAATATATCTGTGTAATCACCACTCAGGTCAAGAAATAGAATGCTGTCAGCACCCAAGAAGCCTCCCTTGTGCCCCCTTTTCTAATACTCTCCCTTTTCCCCAGAGGTAACCACAGTGTTGACTGCTAACACCATTGTCTAATTTTGCCCGTTGTTGAATTTTGTATAAAGGAAGACTATATATTTGTGTCTGCCTTTGCTCAACATTTTGTCTGCAGGTTTGTAAATGTTTTTGCGTTTAGCAGTTCTTTCTTGTTCCTATGTTGTATTCCTTATTCATTATACCTGTGGCGGATATCGGGATTGTTTCTAGTTTTAACTTGTATGAGAAAGGCTGCTGAGAAAGAATATTCCTGTATACATTTTGGTGCACACGTGTATGCTTTTCAGTGGGTTAATAATACAGAGTAGTGAAATTCCTGGGTCATAGCATTTGCCTATCTTCACCTTCCATATTTAATACCAGTTTTCTAAAGTTGTCCAATTTACACTCAAACCAGCAGTGAACAAGTGTTTAGTTGTTCCACACGTTTGCTAATACTTAGTATTGTCAGTCTTTTAAATTTTAGCTATTACCTTGTTGGGGTTTTTTTATTATTATTTATTTATTTTTGGCTGTGTTGGGTCTGCGTTTCTGCACGAGGGCTTTCTCTAGTTGCAGCAAGCGGGGTGGGGGGGGCACTCTTCATCGCGGTGGGCGGGCCTCTCACTATCGCGGCCTCTCCTGTTGCGGAGCACAAGCTCCAGGTGCGCAGGCTTAGTAGTTGTGGCTCATGGGCCTAGTTGCTCCGAGGCATGCGGGATCTTCCCAGACCAGGGCTCGAACCCGTGTCCCCTGTACTGGCAGGCAGACTCTGAACCACTGCGCCACCAGGGAAGCCCTACCTTGTGGTTTTAATTTTAATTTTCCTGATCATTAATGAAGTTGAGCATTTGTTGATATGTTTATTAGCCATTTGGGTATCTTCTGTTGTGCAGTGCTTGTTCAGATCTCTTGCCTATTTTTCTATTGGGTTGTCTCTCTGTCTTGCTGATTTGAAGGAATTCTTTGTATATTCTGGTTACCAGTTATATATGTGGTAAATATTTTCTCCCCTCACTATCATTTGACTTCATTCTCACAGTGGTGTTTTTTGATGAATAGAAGTTCTAAATTTAAATACAGTCTAGTTTTTCAGTCTTTTGCTTTTTGGTTATTGCTAAATGAATACAGTTCAAGCCATCTTTTTCATAAATTATGAAGGAAGACACTTAAATTTAAGCTGCATTCAGGTGATTCTGATATTTGGAATTATCATAAACTCACATTATGCTAAACATGCCATCTAAGAGCTACACCTGAACCAATCAAGAACATGGTTATCTTCTGTCAAGTCTCTAAGAATGGAGATTTCTTTTTTTTTTCCTGTTAATTTTATTTATTTATTTTTGGCTGCGTTGGGTCTTTGTTGCCGCGCACAGCCTTTCTCTAGTTGTGGTGAGCGGGGGCTACTCTTCATTGTAGTGCGTGGGCTTCTCACTGTGGTGGCTTCTCGTTGCGGAGCACCGGCTCTAGGTGTGCAGGCTTCAGTAGTTGTGGCATGCAGGCTCAGTAGTTGTGGCACACGTGCTTCGTTGCTCTGTGGCATGTGGGATCTTCCCAGACTAGGACTCGAACCCATGTTCACTGCATTGGCAGGTGGATTCTTAACCACTGTGCCACCCGGGAAGCCCTTATCTGTTCTCTTTTTTTTTTTTTTTTTTGCAGTACGCGGGCCTCTCACTGTTGTGGCCTCTGCATTGCGGAACACGGGCTCCAGACGCGCAGGCTCAGCGGCCATGGCTCACGAGCCCATCTCCGCGGCATGTGGGATCTGCCCGGACCGGGGCACGAACCCATGTCCCCTGCATCGGCAGGCAGACTCAACCACTGTGCCACCGGGGAAGCCCATCTGTTGTCTTTTGAGTTAAATTTATCTTGCTTGTTAAATTGTCCAGATTTAAGTACATTTATTCTTGTGGCCATCAAAACTTGTTTGCTTTTACTAATACCTCATAATAGAAATCTTTTTGTTCTTCATTCTTTTCAACCTGAGCAGTCTTAACTCTATCAAAATAATCTGACTTTGGTATAGGCCTTATATTTATATGGAAGATTTCAAACTGAGCAAGGTAATTCCATGTTATTTATTCATTTGTGCATTCAGTGAGGTCTGGAATTGATTAAAATGGTGATCTTTATGGGACTTCCCTGGTGGTCCAGTGGTTAAGACTCCGCGATTTTAATGCAGGGAGTGCGGGTTCGATCCCTCATTGGGGAACTAAGATCCCACATGCCGCACAGCACCCCCCCCCCCAAAAAAATGGTGATCTTTAAATTTCATACACTTCTATTAGAAGCAAACTGTGTGACTGCAAGCCGTCCTTGCCTAAGGTGGGGATACTTCTCTCATCTCAGTCCATTGTGTCTCTATCAGGAATGGAGGCTTATGGCAATTATTCTGTACCTTTGTTTCACTCCTGTCCCACCACCCCAAAACCCTGCTTTCTGGAGGGGAACAATGGGACTGAAACAGTTTAACCTTTCATCGATTTTTTTTTTTTTTTTTAAAGTAGAGTTCTGGAAAGTCTGCATTCGCTTGCCAAATATTTACCAAACACCTAAGATGTACCTAAGATTTATCATGTATCATGAGGTGTATACAAATAAATGAGACTTGGCCCCTATCCTTAAGGAATATAAAGCAGGGGAACAGAGGGATATAGTTGATCTAGTTAAGCTGTTCGTCTTTTTTTTTTTTTTTAATTTTATTTTTTGGCTGCGTTAGGTCTTCGTTGCTGCACGCGGGCTTCTCTTGTGCGGAGCACAGGCTTCTCTTGTTGCAGAGCACGGGCTCTAGGTGTGTGGCCTTCAGTAGTTGCGGCGCGCGGGCTCTAGGGCACCCAAGGCTACAGTAGTTGTGGTGACAGACTTAATTGCTCCACGGCGTGTGGGATGTTCCCGGACCAGGGATGGAACCCGTGTCCTCTGCATTGGCAGGCGGATTCTTAACCACTGCACCACCAGGGGAGTCCAAGCTGTTCTACTTTATAGAAGCAAGATAGCTGGCTCCTCCTAAAGTCTTTCTGATACAGCTATCTAGGTGAAAGGGAAGGCTGGTGAGAGATTTTTTTTCTTTTTCCTGCCATGGGTATGTCAGTGATTAAGCCAAAAGCCTAGCAAGTAATTCTTAAAGAGATTTATTGTAAAACTATGTTTGCAGCTCTGTACTTTCTCTAGTGTTCTTCCTGATGGCCATCTGTACTTTTCAGTATTGAACACTAAGTAATGGCTATGCAGATGCAGCTTGAAGCAAACGCAGATACTTCAGTGGAAGAAGAGAGCTTTGGCCCACAACCTATTTCTCGATTAGAGGTATGTGCTTGGTTGCTAATTTTAGAATTATAATGCTGGACAAGATTGTTCTACCTATTGGGAGAAATCACAACCTTTACATAAACCATTGGTTTACTACCTAAGGTCAAAATCCAAATTAGAGTTTTCAGGAGGGTTGTCAAGGATTCTGTGGAAAGGCTTAAGACAGTTGCTAAACACATCTGGCCAGATCTCTTTTTTGGTCAAGAATTCTTCTACTACATTATCATTTTTCTTTCTTAGAGCTGTATGTCAGAAACTAAGAAGCCCTATGATCCCATGGTAGAGTCTCTGCTATTTGTACTAAGTATGAAATTACTGTCCAGGGAATTACAGTGGCCTGGGCCAGCTATGCAGGAAGGGGAGAGGAACAATGTCTCTCCACTGACCTCGATCTGTGCTGAAGTTACTAGGAAGACAGCTGTCATAGGCAGAGAGAAGGGCTTGGGGTTACGTTGTGAGAGTTCAAGACTCTGCACAAGAACATCAAGCACCAGAGCTGGGGCCTTGCACTATTTCTGTGCATTGTACAGAGGCCCCAGAGTGAGTGCACTTGACTTGGGCTGAAAGAAGCAGGATAAAAAGCTGAGAAAGCCTTCATTCTTCTGTCTCCTTATGCATATTCCTCCCGTTGTCCCCTAAGCTTCCACTCTCTGGAAGTTACTTAAACGGGTCTGTGGTAAACATTGGAAAATTCAGAGTCATAACTTTTGGTTTCAGTGAGCATCCTTATACCCACACATATGTGTTGCTTTTTGCTTAAATATTAATAACAGACAGGTTTCTATGGGCAGGTACTATTCTCTCCCCTCTCCCAAACCTTCCCTGACCCCCAGATACATACACATCCCCCTAATAATTCATGCTGTCCTAGAAGTCATGGTTTTGGTGGCTAATAAAAATCAAAGCTGACTTTGTATATAGGGAGAAAGAAGTGCCTTTGGGTGGTTTGTTTTTGAGAAGTGGTATATAAATCCCTGACCAAAAGTAGTTTTCTCCATCTTTACTATCAATTGTTAAAACAGAGCTTTCCAGTCATTGTGCTACAAAAAGGTTATGCTAAGACATGCTTCCCTTAGCTCTGGGGCAGTCTTAGCTGTTTATCCCAGCTTAGTGTAAAACATATTTTTTTATGTGTGCTTGATGTGGAAAACATTGGGAAATGTTTAAAGTGGGTTTTTAGGGCCCAGGGTCTCAAAGTTCATTTAGAATCCTAGTCATAAAAGGTTTAGAGTTACAGGTTTAATCCAATTCATGACAAGAGTGTATTTTAATATACATAGTGCTAGTTTAAAACTACTGGTTTTGCTCTCCAGAAAGTGGGCATAGAGGGAACCTACCTCAACATAATAAAGGCCATATACGACAAACCCACAGCAGACATCATTCTCAGTGGTGAAAAACTGAAAGCATTTCCTCTAAGATCAGGAACAAGACAAGGATGTCCACTCTTGCCACTATTATTCAACATAGTTTTGGAAGTCCTAGCCATGGCAGTCAGAGGACAAAAAGAAATAAAAGGAATACAAATTGGAAAAGAAGAAGTAAAACTGTCACTGTTTGCAGATGACATGATACCATACATAGAAAATCCTAAAGATGCCACCAGAAAACTACTAGAGCTAATCAATGAATTTGGTAAAGTTGCAGGATACAAAATTTATGCACAGAAATCTCTTGCATTCCTATACACTAACAATGAAAGATTAGAAAGAGAAATTAAGGAAACAATCCCATTCACCATTGCAACATAAAGAATAAAATACCTAGGAATAAACCTACCTAAGGAGGTAAAAGACCTCTACTCAGAAAACTATAAGACACTGATGAAAGAAATCAAAGATGACACAAACAGATTGAGAGACATACCATGTTCTTGGATTGGAAGAATCAATATTGTGAAAATGACTATACTACCCAAAGTAATCTACAGATTCAATGCAATCCCTATCAAACTACCAATGGCAGTTTTTACAGAACTAGAACAAAAAAATCTTAAAATTTGTATGGAGACACAAAAGACCCCGAATAGCCAAAGCAGTCTTGAGGGAAAAAAACAGAGCTGGAGGAATCAGGCTCCCTGACTTCAGACTATACTACAAAGCTACAGTAATCAAGACAATATGGTACTGGCACAAAAACAGAAATATAGATCAATGGAACAGGATAGAAAGCTCAGAGATAAACCCCTGCACCTATGGTCAACTAATCTATGACAAACGAGGCAAGGATATACAGTGGAGGAAAGACAGTCTCTTCAATAAGTGGTGCTGGGAAAACTGGACAGCTACATGTAAAAGAATGAAATAAGAACACTCCCTAACACCATACACGAAAATAAACTCAAAATGGATTAGAGACCTAAATATAAGACGGGACACTATAAAAAACTCTTAGAGGAAAATATAGGAAGAACACTCTGACATAAATCACAGCAAGATCTTTTTTGATCCACCTCCTAGAGTAATGGAAATAAAAACAACAAATGGGACCTAATGAAACTTAAAAGCTTTTGCAAAGCAAAAGAAGCTACAAACAAGATGAAAAGACAGCCCTCAAAATGGGAGAAAATATTTGCAAACGAATCAACGGACAAAGGATTAATCTTTAAAATATATAAACAGCTCATGCAGCTCAATATTAAAAAAAAAAAACAGCCCAATCCAAAAATGGGCAGAAGACCTAAATAGACATTTCTCCAAAGAAGACATACAGATGGCCAAGAAGCACATGAAAAGCTGCTCAACATCACTAATTATTAGAAAAATGCAAATCAAAACTACAATGAGGTATCACCTCACACTGGTGAGGATAGGCATCATCAGAAAATCTACAAACAACAAATGCTGGAGAGGGTGTGGAGAAAAGGGAACCCTCTTGCACTGTTGGTGGGAATGTAAATTGATACAGCCACTATGGAGAACAGTATGGAGGTTCCTTAAAAAAGTAAGAATAGAATTACCATATGACCCAGCAATCCCACTACTGGGCATATACCCAGAGAAAACCATAATTCAAAAAGACACATGCACCCCAAAGTTCATTGCAGCACTATTTACAATAGCCAGGTCATGGAAGCACCCTAAATGCCCATCGACAGATGAATGGATAAAGAAGATGTGGGGGCTTCCCTGGCGGTACAGTGGTTAGGAATCCGCCTGCCAATGCAGGGGACACGGATTCGAGCCCTGGTCCGGGAAGATCCCACATGCCACGGAGCAACTGAGCCCATGCACCACAACTGAGCCTGCCCTCTAGAGTCCACAAGCCACAACTACTGAGCCCGTGTACCACAACTACTGAAGCCTGGGTGGCTAGAGCCCGTGCTTCACAACAAGAGGAGCCACTGCAATGAGGAGCCTGCGCACCACAACGAAGAGTAGCCCCTGCTCACCGCAACCAGAGAAAAGCCCATGCACAGCAATGAAGACCCAATGCAGCCAAAGATAAAATTAAAAGAATTTTTTATTTAAAAAGATGTGGTACATATATACAATGGAATATTACTCAGCCATAAAAAGGAATGAAATTGGGTCATTTGTAGAGACATGGATGGATCCTAGAGACTGTCATACAGGTGTAGAGAACAAACATGGACACCAAGGGGGGAAAGTGGTGGTGGTGGTGGGATGAATTGGGAGATTGGGATTGGCATATATACACTAATATGTATAAAATAGATAACTAATAAGAACCTGCTGTATAAAAAATAAATAAAATTCAAAAAAAACCCCACTGGTTTTGATAATGAATAGGTTGATAATTTGTTATTAAATGCCTCAAATTTTAGGTCATACTTTTCAAAGCTTTTGCATATAATATCACAGTTAAAAAGAGCTCTGTGAAGTAGGTAGGACAAATAACCACATTAGACAGATGAGGGAATCGAAGCTTAAATTTATCCACAGTTTTCTTCACTTGCAGCAATGTGGCATACATGCCAATGATGTGAAGAAATTGGAAGAAGCTGGATTCCATACTGTGGAGGCTGTTGCCTATGCACCAAAGAAGGAGCTAATAAATATTAAGGGGATTAGTGAAGCCAAAGCTGATAAAATTCTGGTAAGTACTGTTTGTGTGACCGAGGGAGGCAGTAGTGGTACAAAAGGGTGTACAGTGAAAGGCTACGGTCTTCCTCCTTCCACCCCTCCTGTGTCACCCTCTTCCCCTTTCCAGAAGTGACTGCATTACCAGATGATTATCTTTGTATGTGCCTCCTTGCATAAATTGGGATTTTTCTTAGGGAATTGCAGTATCACAGGTTATGACATAAATATTGCTAAGTTGACTACCAGTTTGCACTCCCACCAGCAGTGAGTGGTATGTACCTTATCATTCTGGATATTATGATTTCATGCCTTAGAAATACACTCATTAGTATGCAGCCACAAAAAATAGTTTCAAAGAATATCCGTTGACATAGGAAAATATTACTGATATAAGAAAGCAGGTTAACAAAACATGTTTGTGTGCATATATGTTTTTGTTTTTAAAAATGTGTGTTTTTATATATGTATAGCACATACACTGGGGATAGATACACTAAAATATTAACATTGTTTCTGGATGGTGAGAATGTGAGCAGTTTTTATTTTTGCCTCAATTTTCTGAAGTTTCTACAGTTTCTATGATAAACATGTATTAATTTAAATAGAAAAGCTGTTTTTATTGCTTGAATATTAAAGTCATGTTAATTAGGCTCTTAGGGTGTATAATCTGTTAGTCAACTAGTCATAAGCAAGATTCTTTAATAATAAGGAAAAATGTGATTCTGAATCATACGCTTGTTTTTTTTAACCTAAATAAATGACATAAAAGTGATTTCACTGGCTTAACCTAAATGAGGTAGTAACTTAATAACCCTTTATATTATATAGCACTTTAACTTTTTAAAACTTTTTTTTAATTGAATTTTTATTTTATATTGGCATATAGTTGATTTACAGTGTTGTGTTTCAGGTGTACAGCTAAGTGATTCATATACATATATCCACTCTTTTTCATATTCTTTTTCCATATAGGTTATTATAGAATATTGAGTTCTCTTATAGCACTTTAACTTTGAAATCCCATCCCTTTCATATATACAGTATTCTCACTTAGCCTTCATAATGACACTGGGAAAGACAGGACCAGTATTATCTCTGTCTTACAGATAAGGAAACTTAGGCACAGTGATTCAATTATTTATCCAAAGCCATGCAGTTAATCACAGAACTAAGACTAGAATCCAATTATTTTCATCCTGATATACTGTGATCCTTTCTCATTTCCCTCCAAAGTCTTACAGCTACTATTCATTTTTCTTGCTTCATATATTCCTTTAGCATTCATACCCTGTGATTACATTTTATTTTATGCACTTATCCTTTGGTATTTACAGGCTATACCTTGGAGATAATAGCAGGTTAGGTTCCAGACCACCATAATAAAGCAAATATTGCAGTAAAGCGCCACGAATTTTGTTGTTTCCCAGTGCATATAAGTTGTGTTTATACTGTTCTGTAGTCTATTAAGTATACAATAGTATTATGTCTACAAAAACAATGTACATACCTTAATTTAAAAATACTTCATTACTAGAAAATGCTAACCATCATCTGAGCCTTCAGTGATTTGTAGTCTTTTTGCTTGTGAGGGTCTTGCCTCCATGTCAGTGGCTGCTGACTGATCCGGGTGGTGGTTGCTGAAGGCTGGGGGGGCTGCAGCAATTTCTTAAAATAAGACAACAGTGAAGTTTGCCACGTAGATTGACTCTTCCTTTCATGAATGATTTCTCTGTAATATGCAGTGCTATTTGATAGCATTTTACCCACGTAGGAATTTTTCCAAAATTGGTAATCAATCCTCTCAGACCCCGGCACTGCTTTATCAACCAAGTTTATGTCATGTTCTAAATCTTTTGTTGTCATTTCACCAGGGTCTTCACAGCATCTTTACCAGGAGTAGATTCTATCTTAAGAAACCTCTCTTTGCTTATCCATAAGAAGAAACTCCTCATCCATGAAAGTTTTATCATGACACTGCAGCATTTCAGCCACACCTTCAAGCTCTACTTCTCATTCTTTTGTTACCGACCAGGGTTCTTGGCCTTCTTAATCAATGGAAATTGATCAGAGGCCAGACAAGAAATTCAGGCAAGGCTTTATTGGGGCCCCTGCTGCAGCAGGGGGCAGCGAGAACAAACAACAGGCTCCTTTGCTTGCTCGCTCCCTGAGTGGGGGTGAGCTTGTTCTTTACATGGGGTGAGGGTAGGGATGTGTCCAGGCATCGGGCTGGAGGGGTGGCTTAGGTGGTTTGCCCATCCCTTAGTCCGTGTTTCGTGTAGGGCGCATGGCAGTACCCTCCTTTTGCTCCAGGCTCTTCAAAAGTGACAGTTGGGTTTTTTGGTCTCTTTGTATGTTTTGTCCAGAATTTGCCCTAATTGCGCATGCAGACAGTTATTTTTTGTCCCATACAGTTTCTTTGTATTTTGTTGCTCAAGGAGAGGTGTGTCCAGGTGCAAGCATTGCAGCACTGCAGCAAAGGGTCCCAGGTCCCAGCCTGTCTCACTTGTTTTTCCCACCACATCTGTATTTACTTCCTCTGTTGAAGTCTTGAACCTGTTAGAGTCACCATGAGGGTAAGAATCAACTTCTTCGAGACTTCTGTTTAATGATATTTTGATCTTTTCCCATGAACCACGAATGTTGTTGTTTATATATATACTTTTTTTTTTTAACGAATGTTCATAATGGCATCTAGAATAGTGAATCCTTTTCAAAAGGTTTTCAGCTGACTGCCCAGATCCATCAGAGGAGTCACTATCTATGGCTACTATAGCCTTACAAGGTGTATTTCTTAAATAGTAAGACTTGAAAGGTGAAATTACTCCTTGATCCACAGGGTGCAGAATGGATGTTGTGTTAGCAGGCATGAAAACAAAATTAAATCTCATTGTACATCTCCATCAGAGCTCTTGGGTGACCTGGTACATTGTCAATGAGCAATAAAATTTGAAAGGAATCTTTTTTCTAAGCAGTAGGTCTCAAAGTGGGTTTAAGATATTCAGTAAACCATGTTGTAAACCGATGTGCCATCATCCAGACTTTGTCATTGCATTTATAGAGCACAAGCAGAATAGATTTAGCATAATTCTTAAGGGCCCTAGGATTTTCAGAATGGTAAATGAACATTGGCTTCAACTTAAAGTCACCAGTGGCATTAGCCCCTAAAATGAGAGTCAACTGGTCCATTGAAACTTTGAAACCAGGCATTGACTTCTCTTCTGTAGCTATGAAAGTCCTCAATGGCTTCTTCCAATATAAGACCATTTCGTCTACATTGAAAGTCTGTTGTTTAGGGTAGCCAGATTCATTCATTATCTTAGCTAGATCTTGTGGATAACTTGCTGCAGCTTCTACATCAGCACTTGCTGCTTCACCTTGCTTTTGAATGTTATGGAGATGGCTTCTTTCCTTAAACCTTATGAACCAACCTCTGCTAGCTTCACACTTCTCTTCTGCGGCTTCCTCACCTCCCTCAGCCTTCACTGAGTTGAAGAGAGTAGGGTCTTGCTCTGGATTAGGCTTTGGCTAAAGGGAATGTTGTGTCTGCTTTGATCATCTACCCAAACCTCTAAAATTTTTTCCATGTCAGCAGTAACGCTGTTTCTCTTTCTTACCATTCATGTGTTCACTGGAGTAGCACTTTTAATTTCCTGCAAGAACTTCCTTTGCATTCACAACTTGGCTAACAGTTTAGCACAAGATGCCTCGCTTTCAGCCTATTTCAGCTTTCGACATGCTTTCCTCATCAAGCTTAATCATTTCTAGTTTTTTATTTAAAGTGAGAGATGTGCAACTTCACTCCTTTCCTCCTCTAACTTCACTTAGAGGCCACTGTAGGGTTATTAATTGGCCTAATTTCAATATTGTTGTGTCTCAAGGAATAGGGAGGCCTGAGGAGAGGGAAGATGGGGGAATTGCCAGTGGTGGAGCAGTCAGAACACACAAAACATTTATCAATTAAGTTCAGTCTTATATAGGCGTGGTTTTTGGCAGCCCAAAACAATTATAGTAACATCAAAGACCACTGACCACAGATCACCATTACAAATGTAATAATAATGAAAAAGTTTGAAATACTGTGAGAATTACCAAAATGTGACACAGAGACATGAAGAGAGCAAATGCTTTTGGAAAAATGGTGCATATAGACTTGCTCAACTCAGGGTTGCCACAAACCTTCAATTTGTAAAACGCAGTATCTGTGAAGCACAATAAAATGAAGTACGCTTGTATGTTGTTACAGAGTTTATCTTTACTCTTGGAGTTTTCTGTAGTGCAAAGCAAGTATTTAATTTATAAAATTATATATTTATAGTTTGTGTTGACTATTGTTATACAGAAATTTTCTATGAAAAATAATCTTCAAACGCTAAAGAATCTTCAAAAAATGCATCCTACAGCTTCAGTACATGTAGTTCTGCCACATAACCTAGTCAGATGGACAATATCTGAGATTTATTTAATATCATATAATAATATATATACAACCCAGTAAATTCTGTTTTATTGTGTATTATACTAAGAGCTTTGATTTTTTCTTTTTTTTTTTTTTTTTTTTTTGCGGTACGCGGGCCTCTCACTGCTGTGGCCTCTCCCACTGCGGAGCACAGGCTCCGGACGCGCAGGCTCAGCGGCCATGGCTCACGGGCCCAGCCGCTCTGCGGCGTGTGGGATCTTCCCGGACCGGGGCACGAACCCGTGTCTCCTGCATCGGCAGGTGGACTCTCAACCACTGCACCACCAGGGAAGCCCCGAGCTTTGAATTTTTAAGCACTGTTATTTTATAGTATTAATTCAGTGGGCTCAAAAATTATAAGTAATTCTTAATTTAAACCCTTAAAGATGTTGCCATCCATGAAGTATGAAGAAGTTGTCATTTATTGGATTGCTCAAATAAATTGTTGAAGTGGTGACTTAATTGAATAAGTAAGAATTCTGAATACCTAATGCCTCTTTGAAAGATTGTGATATTAAGCCAGTAGGTGTCCCTAAAGTCTATATGTTGTTGATTTCTGGGCATCTGTTTTTGTGACTGAACAAATCCTGACCTTTGCTTATGCCTTGTCAGACATAAAAAACTCCTTGTCAGACATTGAAAACTCCTACAGATTTAAGACAGATGAAAGCAAGCTTATATAAACAAAATAATAGAAGTCAAGTTCTGCCAGATTAGGCAGTTGGCATGGTTTTTACTTCAAATTTCACTTTGGTTATAATCTGTTCCTTTAAGAGCTCATAGACTAGAAAATGTCGAGCTTAAAATGACAAGAAGGGAAAACATCTCCTATGAGTTTGGTTTTTTTCCTTCACATTTTTGATTAAAATTTTTGAACTTACTGGGAAGTTGAAAGAATGTTACAATGAACACATATTTATCCACCACCTAGACACTGCTATTAACATTTTAATATACTTATTTATCTCTCTATCCAGCCATCAGTCCATCTGGGATTTTTTTTATGCTTTTTGAAGACAGTTGTAGATGTCAGTACACTTCCCCCTAAATATTTTAGCATATATTAACTAGAGTTAAATATTGGTTTATAGTTCTTATCCCCTCTCTTTAGTATTTTTATTTTCTAATTTTCATTCATCCTGAAGATTAGTAAAAGTTATAGGAAAAAAGAAGGAAAGAAAATTCTCAAAGAAATAATACAAGATTTCCCAGAGCTAAAGGGAAGCAGAAGTCTAAGGCCCCACAGAGTGTCAAAGACGCACACCTAGACTCCTCAGTGTGAAATTTTCAGTATACCAATTATAAGGAGAAGATTCTGAAAGATTTCAGAGAAAAATGACCTCTAAAGGAACAAAAATCAAAAAGACAGCACATTTCTTATTAGAAATCTGGATGGTAGAAGCTAGTAGAGCAGTGCCTTCAAAATTCTGAGGGTAAATAATTTTAAACCTAGAATTCTATTTGTAGCAATATTATTCACCCAGTGTTAGAGCAGAATACAACATTTTCAGAAATACAAGAATTCAGAACATTTTTCTCTCATCCTATTCTTTCTTAGGAAGTTACTTGAGGATATACTTTACTAAAATGAGGGCAGGAAACATAGGATCTAGGTTGGAGAGACTCCAACTCAAATAGTCAGTGAAGGAAAGCCCAGGACAGTAGATAGCCTGGAGAGCAGATAGCCCCATTTGCAGAAGAAAAGGATACCTTCGGGGGGAAAAGGATTAGCAGAATACATAGTAAGATTGAGAGGTTGGAAAATTTGAGAAATGATAAAGTCAGAGAATACTAGAGAAAGACATTCCTCAGATATAAAATCAAGGTAAAATGGAGCATGATTTTGAAACTAGCGGCATATAAAAAAGAATTCATTTGAATTTGACAGAAACCTTTGAGAGACATCGGCTGTTAACATTGGAAGCATAGTGAAAGAATTGTATTTCTAGCACACCATTTAGTTCTGCAATAACTATAATATAAACATTGTAAGGAGTTTTCAAATGAAGTATTAAGCATATAGAGAAGTTTAGAGAATAATGCAAACCCACGATTCAGCTATTTATTGGTTTTCTCCCTTTGTGGAAAGTTTTTAAATTACAAGTTTAATCTCAACTTGCTATAGATCTATCCAGATTTTCTCCTCCCTCCCTCCCTCCCTCCCTCCCTCCCTCCCTCCCTCCCTTCCTTCCTTCCAACTCAAACAGTTTATTTTACTGAATTTAGATTCAAGCTCAGCTAATCATTTGGGGCCTGGACTTGGATTCTTTTTCTACTTCAGTGAGTTCTGATAGTTTGTGTCTTTCTAGGGATTTCTGTATTTCTTATAAGTTATCTGTTGGCATATATTTATTTTTGTAATGTTGGTAGTAATGTCCCCTCTTTCATTTCTGATTTTAGTGATTTGAGTCTTTTTAAATCAATTTTGCTTATTTTTTCAAGGAACCAACTTCAGGTTTTGATGATTTTTCTCTATTGTATTTCTATTCTCTATTTTACTAGTTTCTACTCAAATTTTATCTTCTTCCTTCTTGCTTTATGTTTAGTTTGCTCTTTCTTCAGTAACTTAAGGTGGGAAGGTTACGTTATTGATTTAAGAGCTCTCTAATATAGGCATTTACAGCTATAAATCTCCCTTTAAGCACTGCTTTTGCTGCATCCCATACGTTTTGGTATGTTTTGTTTTCATTTTCATTCATCTCAATGAATTTACTAAATTCCCTTGTGATTTCTTTGATTCATTGGTTATTTAGGAATGTAATGTTTAATTTCCATGTATTTGTGAATGCATTTATTTATTATTTTTTATAAATTTATTTATTTATTTTTGGCTGCATTGGGTCTTCATGCTGTGCACAGCCCTCCTCTAGTTGCGACAAGCGGGGGCTACTCTTCATTGCAGTGTGTGGGCTTCTCATTGCAGTGGCTTCTCTTGTTGTGGAGCATGGGCTCTAGTCGCCCGGGCTTCAGCAGTTGTGGCTCGTAGGCTCAGTAGTTGTGGCTCGCGGGCTCTAGAGCGCAGGCTCAGTAGTTGTGGCGCACAGGCTTAGTTGCTCCACAGCATGTGGGATCTTCCCAGGTCAGCACTTGAACCCGTGTCCCCTGCATTGGCAGGCGGATCCTTAACCACTGCACCACCAGAGAAGCCTGATAACTTTTTAAAGAGAGATCATTCTGGAAATTTTGTTAGATGTTATCTCTTCCCACTGTATGCCTGGTTTTTACTAAGCGTATTTCATCGATTTGGCATTTCTTATTTTTCCCCAGACTGAGGCAGCTAAATTAGTTCCAATGGGTTTCACCACTGCAACTGAGTTCCACCAAAGGCGGTCTGAGATCATACAGATTACTACCGGCTCCAAAGAGCTTGACAAACTACTTCAAGGTATAGTAATCCCTTATCCTGTGCTGTGAACTGCGGTTAGCAAAGCATCCAGGTTATAGAATATAACTAAATAAAATATTTGGGTCGGGTTTATGTGTTAGATAGAATTAAGAAATAAAGAGAAGTATTCACATTGAAGAAGGAAGACTGCTGGAGGGTGGTACTTGACTTAAAAATTACTAAAATTATCTGCCAATTAAATAATTTAATCTCCATTTAATATTGCATTCTGAGAGTAAGCTCCCTCTGCCTAAAGAATAATTATAACCTTTTATCTACCACAAGGTAGAAAATCTGATGACTGGTTAAAACACTCCACGCTTGAATACTACTTTGTAGGATCAATACATTGTAGTGCACACTAATCTTCAGGACTTTATGGAAAGCTGTAAAGGTTTTGAACTTTTGAAAGGACTGCTGTTTTAATTTTTGCAGAGTTAGATTTGGTCCTTGTTGCTTCCCCAAATATTCGATCATTCAAGTTTCCTTTTTTTTTAGGGCACAAAATAGCATGGGTTCAGGAATCACACTCAAATTTGAGCATTTGCTTTCTCTCCTGTTCCCCCCTCAGCATTTACTGGCTGTATTACATGGTGCAGACTACTTATTGTGGTCTACGCCTCGGTTTTCTTATGTTCATAATGAGGACAAAAAGACTTCCTACCGGGACTTCCCTGGTGGCGCAGTGGTTAAGAATCCGCCTGCCAATGCAGTGGACATGGGTTCAAACCCTGGTCCAGGAAGATCCCACATGCCGCGGAGCAACTAAGCCCATGGGCCACAACTACTGAGCCTGTGCTCTAGAGCCCACGAGCCACAACTACTGAGCCCACATGCCTAGATCCCGTGCTCCACAACAAGAGAAGCCACTGCAATGAGAAGCCTGTGCGCCACAACGAAGAGTAGCTCCCGCTCACCACAACTAGAGAAAGCCTGCGCGTAGCAACGAAGACCCAATACAGCCATAAATAAATAAATTTATTTTAAAAAAAAAGACTTCCTACCTTATAAGTTATTGGAATTAAATGAATTGATATATATATATAAATACATAGCACAATGCCAGATACACAAGAGACATTTGGTAAACATTAGATATTATTTATAATTTATTTTTTGAAATGACTGCTTATTGACTTGTGATGGCATAGTTCTGTATATTGATTTGTGGTGATAGTGAAATGAAGCTACAGATGTGATAAAATTGCATAGAACTACACACACACAAATGAGTGCATATATACCTGGAGAAATCTGAATAAGCTCTGTGGATTGTATCCATGTCAGTTTTCTGATATTGATACTGTATTATAGTTATGTAAAACGTTAACAATGAGGGAGGCTGGGTGAAGAATTCACAGGCCCTCTCTGTACATTTC
The DNA here is from genome assembly GCF_005190385.1 of Monodon monoceros. NCBI lineage: Eukaryota > Metazoa > Chordata > Mammalia > Artiodactyla > Monodontidae > Monodon > Monodon monoceros. The sequence continues at coordinate 91,034,516 of NW_021703778.1, read as the reverse complement.
TTTGAAATTTTCTATGAATCTAGAATTATTCCAAAATAAAAAGTATTTTTAAAATTACTGCTTGTTGAAAATTGGGGTTCTAAATTATGTAAACATCTTTCTGATGAGCTTCTAGAACATTTCTTTTTTTTATAAATATAAGTTTATTTATTTTTGGCCACATTGGGTCTTCATTGCTGCGTGTGGGCTTTCTCTAGTTGCGGTGAGTGGGGGCTACTCTTCATTGCAGTACGTGGGCTTCTCATTGTGGTGGCTTCTCGTTGCAGAGTATCCGCTCTAGGCACACGGGCTTCAGTAGTTGTGGCACGCAGGCTCAGTAGTTGTGGCTTGTGGGCTCTAGAGTGCAGGTTTAGTAGTTGTGGTGCACGGGCTTAGTTGCTCTGCAGTGTGTGGGATCTTCCCAGACCAGGGATCAAACCCATGTCCCCTGCACTGGCAGGTGGATTCTTGACCATTGCACCACCAGGGAAGTCCCCCTAGGACATTTCTATGATTATTGTTTCTAAATATTTGTATTGTGCTAAGAGGTGTTTCTTATTGCTCTTCTATTAGGAGGAATTGAGACTGGATCCATCACAGAGATGTTTGGAGAATTCCGAACTGGGAAGACCCAGATCTGTCATACGTTGGCTGTAACATGCCAGGTGAGCTGTTGGGGCTCTAACTAATCAGATCAGCAAGAATGTGTTGATTCCTGTTATTAGCAAGCATCTGTTAGCATGGGCAAAAAATGCACTTTCACTGTTTTCAGGAATGCTATAGCTAGGGGAACTTCCCGGGCCATCCAGTGGTTAAGACTCTGTGCTTCCACTGCAAGGTTCGATTCCTGGTTGGGGAACTAAGATCCTGCATGCCACGTGGCTCGGCCAAAAAAGAAAAAAAAAAGAATACTATAGCTAGTTAGAAGATAGACTGCTACTGCAAAACTTCCACAGCGTAGAAACTTTCAGATTATTAATTTCACATACTTTCTTACCAACCACCAGGCCTCCCCTGGCTTCACCTGCCCTCTTCACTAGTTTATATTGTATGATTCATCATTAAATGATTCTTCATTAAAGTCATTCCTTTACAGATACCCTCAGATTTACATCCCCCATCTGAAGAGATGCCATTCCTAGATAAACCCTATCTGTCTTTTCAGTGCCTGTTCCCAAGTAGCTGATCATACTGGAGAAAAATCCTAACATAAAGGTGATTGGCATCACTTTAAATTCAAGATGACAGACTTTAAGTTAACATTTGATACTGCTCGGCAGACCTACTGAATTTCTCCTCTGAAAAAGGTTGAATTCAGGCAGACTTTTTCCCACTCAGTAGGACAGTTATCTCATACTTTGTCCTTTCTTCTCAAACCTTCATGCTTCTCTTCAACCCTCACTCTTAGCCAAATGACCTAACCTGTTCTTCACATCAAAACTACAAAACCCACCTACCTTTTTTTAAAAATTGATTTTATGAAGTATATTTGATTTACAATGTTTTGTTAATTTCTGCTGTATAGCAAAGTGATTCAGTTATACTAATATATACATTCTTTTTCATATTCTTTTCCATTATGGTTTATCACAGGGTATTCTTTTTTTAAATATTTATTTATTTATTATTAATTTTTATTTTCTTTTTCTATTTTTCTTTTTGGCTGTGTCGGGTCTTAGTTGCGGCACACGGGATCTCTTCATTGAGGCATGCAGGATCTTTCGTTTCGGCGCGCGGGCTCCAGGGCGCACATGGGTTCTGTAGTTTGTGGCACATGGGCTCTCTCATTGAGGCACGCCAGCTCAGTAGTTGTGGCAGGCGGGCTTAGTTGCCCCATGGCATGTGGGATCTTAGTTCCCTGACCAGGGATCGAACCCATGTCCCCTTCATTGGAAGGTGGATTCTTTACCACTGGGCCACCAGGGAAGTCCCTATCACAGGGTACTGAATGTAGTTCCCTGTGCTATACAATAGGACCTTGTTGTTTATCCATTCTATATATAATAGTTTGCATCTGCTAATCCTAAACTCCCAATCCATCTCCCCCCCCGCACCCCTCCATCGCCCCCCACCTCCAGCAACCAGAAGTTGGTTCTCTATGTCTTTGAGTCTATTTCTGTTTCATAGATAGGTTCATTTGTGTCATATTTTAGGTTCCACATGTAAGTGATATCATATGGTATGTCTTTCTCTTTCTGACTTATTTCACTTAGTATGATAATCTCCAGGTCCATCCATATTGCTACAAATGACAATAAAAAATACTCCTCAGCCCAACAATGTATTACTTTGGTAAACTCTAAAAAGGATTTTGGAGACAGAGACAGTTGTATGGAAAGATGAGTTCAAAGTTAGAGATGGTGGGTTTGAGGTGTTTTGAACAAAATGGCATTACAGATCTTCCTTGATATACGATGAGGTAACATCCTGATAAACCCATCGTAAATTGAAAGTCATAGGTCACAAATGCATTTAATACACCTAACCTACTGAACATTGTAACTTAGCCCACCCTACCTTAAACATGCTCAGAGCACTTACATAAGCCTACAGTTAGGCAAAATCATCTAATACAAAGCCTACTTTTTTATAAAGTATTGAATATCTTATATGTAGTTTATTGAATACTACACTGAAAGTGAAAAACAGAATGGTTGTAAGCGTACCAGCTGTTTACCCTTTGGCTCAGGCAGCTGACTGGGAGCACGGCACACTGCTGCTGCCCAGCATCATGAAAGTATTGTACGGCATATTGCTAGCCTGGGAAAAGATGGAAATTTAAATTTTGAAGTATGGTTTCTACTGAATTTGTATCACTGTTGCACCATGGTAAAGTTGAAAGATTGTAAGTCGAGCCATAGTTAAGTTGGGGACTATCTGTATTTGAATCTAGATAGATTATACTCACTTCTCCCATGGGCAAACTTACTGATGGAGTTGGAGAATAACTGAAAGGAAATCTGCCTCCTTTTAGGTATTTTTTTTTTTTGGTTGTTTTTTTTTTTTTTTTGTGGTATGCGGGCCTCTCACTGTTGTGACCTCTCCCCTTGCGGAGCACAGGCTCCGGACGCGCAGGCTCAGCGGCCATGGCTCACGGGCGCAGCCGCTCCGCGGCATGTGGGATCTTCCCGGACCGGGGCATGAACCCGTGTCCCCTGCATCGGCAGGCGGACTCCCAACCTCTGCGCCATCAGGGAAGCCCTCTGCCTCCTTTTATCATTATGACAGAGGGGGCTTCCTAGTATCTTTCCATTCAGTGTGAATTCTTATCATCTCAACAAAATAACAGTCATTGTTGGAACTCATTTATAAATTTAAACATCAAATATAAATTGTTCTCTTTTGTGTTTTTTTCCCTTATAAAACAAGTTATGAACTATCCTTCATAATTTATTCTGTATTCAAATAGCACTTTACAAAAAATGTTTATTACATCATTGTAATGCAGTGCTATAGTTAAAGATGGTATGTGCCATAAAAAAAAAATATGGGTTTTGTTGGGATCCTGTGTCTTGGGTAGGGTTCACATTTTAGTGAAACACATATATGTGCAGAGGCTAATATTATGAGACTGATTTTCTGAAGTTACCCAAGAAAATCTGTCTCCTCATTTTTTCATGTTACAGATATGTCCATCAGTCAGTACTTCTGTCTTGAAGTGGTGAATGCCATTTCTTTCTTTCAATATTTATTTATTTATGTATTTAGGCTGCACCAGGTCGTAGCTGCAGCATGCATGCAGGATCTAGTTCCCTGACCAGGGATCAAAGCTGGGCTCCTTGCATTGGGAGTGCGGAGTCTTACCCACTGGACCACTAGGGAAGTCCCGCCATTTCTTGAGATAGGAAAATATTTTGCTTCTTCATGAATAAAAGTTTATCTAATAGCTAGAGGCCCAACTTCATGGTCTTCTGTTTTTCTCATCATTTTCCTTTCTCACTTGTCATCTTAATTGTGTTTCTCTCCTCAGTTGCTCTACTGATCTTTTCATTGCAACTAAAATGTCACCATATGACAGCCACGTTAGGATTCCAGTATCAAGTAGACCTAAGCCATGTTGGCTCCATCTCATACATAACTCCTAGTAGAAAAAGAGTTAGGGGGATAGGAGAACTTTTAGGATAAGAGGGCAAGCAATGAGAAGAGGAAGAGTGGTATAGTAAGCTGTAGAAGCTATAGCTTATTGCCCAAAGCACCATTAGAAAATTGTTAGCTAAAGGGAAATAGGAGTGTTTAAAATATCACCCAGACATGGGTCATTTGACATGATATGTGACCTTTTTAAATAGAAGTGATTTCCCCATGTTGTTTTGAGTTTTTTTTAATCTTATTTTTTTTTAATTGTTATATTTATTTTATTTTTGGCTGCATTAGGTCTTCGTTGCTGCGTGCAAGCTTTCTCTAGTTGTGTTGAGCGGGGGCTACTCTTCGTTGCAGTGCGCGGGCTTCTCACTGTGGTGGCTTCTCTTGTTGTGGAGCACGGGCTCTAGGTGCAGGCTTCAGTAGTTGTGGCTCGCGGGCTCTAGAGCGCAGGCTCAGTAGTTGTGGCGCATGGGCTTAGTTGCTCCGCGGCATGTGGGATCTTCCCGGACCAGGGCTTGAACCCGTGTCCCCTGCATTGGCAGGTGGATTCTTAACCACTGCACCACCAGGGAAGCCCCCCCACCCCATGTTGTTTTGACAGGGATTCATGTGGAATAAATATTTCAAGTACATTACACAATATAGTTGCCATGGCAACTCAGCCTATCACACTGATGCTCTTAAGTTGTACAAACAGACTCCTATATTGGAAATGTTTATTAAGTTGTCAGATAATGCCTATTAATAAACTGAAGGAAAATTCTAAAATAAATATATCCTCTCTATAAAAATAACTGAACATTCACAGTTGGCTGAATAACTATGGATCTTTGATATTTTTTTCAGAGAAAAACAATTCTAATTCATTAATAATAGAAAGGATTACATGTCACCAGCCTAAGAGCTGGAACCAGAGGTATAGGGAGGGTGTTAGATTACTATTTAAATCTAAACATTATCACCTCACATTTTTTCAGGTTTTCTCAACTTAATGAAGCGAAACCCCACTATATATTAGATCTCTGTCTAATAGTGAAGTTCTGTAAAGTTGGGAGCCATACTTAGGTTACAAAAATGAATAGCCCATGCTTGTTCAAAGTTCTAGAATAATTTTAAAATTCTGAGAAGACAGTTTAACATAAGTACCAATTTTAAATGCACATGCCCTTGACAGAAAATGTGTCTTACAGAACTTTTCACATATAGTCAAGAATAAATGTGTAAAGAATCTACACCATAGCATTATAAAATGGTGAAAGTTCAAAACAACTTGCATCACTACAAAATAGGAAGAAGAGTTCAATTATGGTACTAAGCAGGTATTAAAAATAGCTACTTTGGTGGTGTCCCAGCCCAGTAACACAAGATGGCTGAAGTGGCACTGGAAGGGTGAGGTGGAGGAGACAAAATGCAGTGGGGTGCAGAGCATATAGTCCATCCCCTTGTGACTGGCCCAGCAATACCCTGGGACCATGTCCACTTCTCTGCTGTCAGTCGACCTACCAATGCCATGCCAGCCACTCATGGCCTCCCTTCTCCCAAGGAGGTCTATTTAGCTGGAAAAGAACTCCCTGGCATGCTAGCACTAAAGATACAAGAAAGTGAGAGAAGGGAGAATTTCATTCATCTTAATTCCTGGGGACTTAGCCCCCTGAATGTGAAGATTTTCTCCTCCCCCCAAACTGAGGCAGCTTCTGCTTTCTGTCCTCTTGGCCAGTGGTTTTAAACATTTCCTCTATCAAGACCCTCTTTTGTTATATACATATCCTTTGCTCCTTTCATGGATTCCTAAGATTTGAAAGATTTATCTGCCAACCTGCATAATGATAGCGTAATCATTTCCCCCTTTCCAAATTAACAAAGCCTTCTGTAATTGAGTATATGCTAAAATCAGTGCCCTAAGAGGTGGAGGATATCTTAAGTCTTCCAAGTACATTCTGTATGTCAGGCACTGTGCTAAACAGTTTACATGAATTATCTAATCTTCAAAACAGTGCCATAGGGAGATTTTATCTACATTTTACAGAAAATGTAGAAACTGAGAATTAATATTCTCAGGTTCACATAGCAAGTGGCAGAATCACATATAAAAAGTGTTTGTATGAAAATGTGTAGAAAGTGATCTGGAAGAGGACTCCTGTGGGAGATGGGAGTGATAAAGAAGAACTTTCAGTTTTTTACTTTTTTCTATATTGTTTGAATTTTTAATACAAGCATGTAGTACTTTTGTAATTTTGAAAAAATACATTTTCTCAGAAATAGGAAAAGAAAATTTTGGTGCTACCAGGCACTTAATGTAAACTGTCCTGAGGGATTTTCCTCAGAATTTAAAGGTGTATTAGGCTCCAAAGTAGATTTCAAGGGTGGAAAATACACTTTAGCAACATTCACTTAAAATCTGTAGAACTCAGGGTGTCTGGCGTGGGATAGGTAGCCTGAAACAGATTTCCCTGAGGAGCTCATAAGACAGTTTTCATGTCATTCCTCCATTTTCTTTCCTTTTTTAAAACTCTTTGTATTCTTCCTTTTCTGCTTTTGTTCATTTTTAACATCTGTGTGTACGATTGGAGGAAACATCTTTTTATTCTTTCTTGCTCATACTGTAGATGTGCTAGGGATGCCCCTGGGGTATTTCCAGTCTCCTTTAGCAACCCTAAGGAATGAACTCTGCTCAATAAAGTGAAGTGTAAGTGTGGTCTGCATATGCTAAAATTAATTGGGTATTGGATCAGGGTCTCTTACTTATTAAAGCTAAGTAAATGATCTTCCAAATGTTTGTTGTCTTGAGAGAATTGATCGGTCGTGTGTTGGTATACAGTCATAGAATTAAAAAAAAAAAAATTAGAAGTTTTTTTTTGTTTTTTTTTAAGAATTTTGTCACCTACTTTGGTCTGTATTTCCAAGCACTCCAACTCTGGCTAGACTCTAGCCTCACGTTTTATGGGACACAATGAGCCTCATATCTACTACTAACTGTATTTCTGTCAGAAGTGAATGCCTCCTCCCTACCTCTGATTGTCACTTTAAAGTGTTTTTTCCTTTTGCTTTATTGGGGGTGGGAGGAATTTTAGACCCATCATGAGGAAGTTGGTCAGTTATATTAGAAGTACAGTGTCATTTCCACTGTTCTTTTTCTCTCTAGCTTCCCATTGACCGAGGTGGAGGTGAAGGAAAGGCCATGTACATTGACACCGAGGGTACCTTTAGGCCAGAACGGCTGCTAGCAGTGGCTGAGAGGTAGGTTACTGGATCAGATGAGAGAAATATGGCTCCATATGTCACTGTAGTGATTGCCAGGGCTAGTCTGGCTGAAGGGTGTCTCTTCTTCTCTCTTATTGCTCTGTATCCCAAAGTCGTATGTGTGTTTCAAAAGAATAACCTTCCTTAGAGAAAAACATGCTTCTTTAGTCAAAAATCTATGAGTTGCTGTCAGACTGGATAAAAAACAAGATCCAACTATATGCTGCCTTCCAGAGAACCACTTAGATTCAAAGACACAAATAGGTTGAAACTAAAAGGATGGAAAAAAGATATTGCATGCAGACAGTAACCATAAGAGGGCTGGAGTGGTTGTACTAATATCAGACAAAATAGACTTTAAGACAAAAAAAATCAGTAGAGGCAAAGAGGAACGTTTTAGAACTAAAAGGTCAGTTCATGGGGAAGATATAACAAATGTAAACATATAGAGACCTAATAGAGCCCCAAGGTATGTGAAACACAAATTGATATAATTGAAGGGTGAAATAGACAATTCAAGTTCACTGGGGCCTAATGCCTCACTTTCAATAATGGATAGAACATTTATCAGATGCCCTGATAAAGAGCATCTACAAAAAACCTACAGCTAGCATCATTTTAATGGTAAAAATCTGAATATTTTCTCTGTAAGATTGGAAATAAGGCAAGGATCTCCACTCTCACTACTTATGTTCCACATTGTACTGTAGATCCTAGCCAGTGCAGTCAGGCAAGAAAATGAAATAAAAGGCATCCAGATTGGAATGGAAGATGTAAAATATCTTTATTCACCAATGATATGATACTGTATGTAGAGAATCCTTAGGAAACTACACACACAAAACTGCTAGAACTAAATTAGTTTGTTGCAGGATGCAATCTCAATATGAAAAATCCATTGTACTTCTGTATACTGTAAATGAACAATTCAAGAATTAAGAAAATAATTCCATTCACAATAGTGTCAAAAAGAATAAAATACTTAGTAATAAACTTAACCAGAAGTTCAAGACTTGTACACTAGGGACTTCCCTGGTGGTCCAGTGGGTAAGACCCCGTGCTCCCAGTGCAGGGGGCCTGGGTTTGATCCCTGGTCGGGGAACTAGATCTTGCATGCCACAACTAAGACCCGGTATAGCCAAAACAAATATTTTTTTTTTTAAAAAAAAGGACTAGTACACTGAAAACTAACATTGCTGAGAGAAATGGAAGATCTGCATAGAGAAACATTCCACATTCATGGATTGGAAGATGCAATATTATTAAAATGGTAAGGGAGTTCCCTGGTTGCCTAGTAGTTAGGATTCTGGGCTTTCACTGCCGTGGTCCAGGTTCAGTCCCTGGTCGGGGAACTGAGATTCTGCAAGCCGAGGTGCAGGAAAAAAAAAAACACCTCCCTTCAAATTGATCTATAAATTCAACACAATGCCTATTGAAATTCACCAAGACATTTTTGCTGAAATTGACAAGGTGATTATAAATTAATATGGAAATGTCAAGGACCCAGAATAGCCAAAACATTCTTGGGAGGAAAAAATAGAACAGAATTGGAGGTCTCAGTCTTCCCAATTTTAAAACTTACTATAAACAACAGTAATCAAGACAGTGTGGTGCTGCCATAAGGAGAGACATATGGATCAATGGAACAGAATTGAGAGTTCAGAAATAAACTGTTTTGGGACTTCCCTGGTGGCGCAGTGGTTGAGAATCCACCTGCCAATGCAGGGGACACAGTTTCGATCCCTGGTCCGGGAAGATACGTGCCATGGAGCAACTAAGCCCATGCACCACAACCACTGAGCCTGCGCTCTAGAGCCCATGAGCCACAACTACTGAGCCTGCGTGCCACAACTACTGAAGCCCACGCACCTATAACCTGTGCTCCGCAACAAGAGAAGCCACCGCAATGAGAAGCCAGCGCACCACAATGAAGAGTAGCCCCCACTCGCTGCAACTAGAGAAAGCCCTTGTTCAGCAATGAAGACCCAACACAGCCAAATAAATAAATTTATAAGAAAAAAAGAAATAAACTGTTTCACTTATAGTCACTTGATTTTTGACAAAGGTGAAAGACAATTTAGTGAAGGAAATAATAGTCTTTTCAATAAATGGTGCTAATGTAGTTGGATATCCACCTTACCTTACACTATACATGAAAGTTAACTAAAAATGGATACCATTCTGGTGATTGCTCAGAAAATTAAACAGAATTACAATATGATTCAGGAATTCCACTTCTGAGTATATACTCAAAAGAATTGAAAGCAGGGACTCAGATAGTTACACACCAGTATTCATGGCAGCCCTGTTCACAGTAGTCAAAAGGTAGAAACAACCCAAGTATCCATCAACAGTTGAATGGATAAACTAAATGTCCTCTATACATACAATGGAAAATTATTCTCAAAATGTAAGGAAATGCTTACAGTATGCTACAACATGGATGAACCTTGAAAACATTATGCTGAGTGAAATAAGCCAGTTGCAAAAGGACAAATGTATGATTCCTCCTATATGAGGTACTTAGAGCAGTCAAATTCATAAAGACAGAAAGTAGAATGGTGGTTGCTAGGGGCAGGAGTGAGGAGAATGGGGGATTATTGTTTAATGGGTACAGAGTTTCAGTTTGGGATGGTGAAAAAATTCTGGACATGGATGGTAGTGATGGTTGCACAACAATGGGAATGTGCTTCCTGCCATTGGACTGTACACTTTAAAAAGATTAAATGGTAAATTTTATGTTATGTATGTTTACTGTATATATATATATATATTTAAAGAATGATATTCCTATATTTAGCTAAAATTATAAAACTTTTAGGAAAAAAACAAAATCTTTGTGACCTTGAAGTAGGCAGAGATTTCTTAGATACAACACAAGAAAGCATAGTCTATGAAAGAAAAAAACAATAATACAGAGTCAGTTTTCATTTAATCAAAATTTGAGGGGCTTCCCTGGTGGCGCAGTGGTTGAGAGTCCGCCTGCCGATGCAGGGGACGCAGGTTCGTGCCCCGGTCCGGGAAGATCCCACATGCCGCGGAGCGGCTGGGCCCGTGACCCATGGCCGCTGAGCCTGCGCGTCTGGAGCCTGTGCTCCGCAGTGGGAGAGGCCACAACAGTGAGAGGCCGTGTACCACAAAAAAAAAAAAAAAAAAAAAATTGAAATTTCTGTGCTTCAAAGAGCTCTATCAAGAAAATAAAAAGACAACCCAAAGAATGTGAGAAAATATTAGCAAATCATATTATCTGATAAGGTTCTAGTATCAAGAATATATAAAGAACTCTCACAACCCAGCAGTAAGACACCCCAATTAAGAAATGGGCAGGGCTTCCCTGGTGGTGCAGTGGTTGAGAGTCCGCCTGCCGATGCAGGGGACACGGGTTCGTGCCCCGGTCTGGGAAGATCCCACATGCCGTGGAGCGGCTGGGCGCATGAGCCATGGCCGCTGAGCCTGCGCGTCCGGAGCCTGTGCTCCGCAGTGGGAGAGGCCACAACAGTGAGAGGCCGTGTACCACAAAAAAAAAGAAAAGAAACGGGCAAAGGACTTGTATAGACATTTCTCCAAAGCAGATGTAAAATGGCCAATAAGCACATGCAGAGATGCTCAACATTATTAGTCAAGAAGAAATGCAAATTAAAACCACAGTGAGATACCACCACTAGGATGGCTGTAATGAAAAAGTAACAAGTGTCAGGGAGGATGTGAAGAAACTGGAACCCTAATACATTGCTGGTGAGAATGTAAAATTGTGCAGTCACTTTGGAAAAGAACAATGTGGCAGTTAAACATAAATTTGTCATATAGCCCAGCAATTTCACTCTGGTTATGTACCCAAGAGATATGAAAACATGTCCACGCAGAGACTTGTTTGTGGATGTTTATAGTATTGTTATAGTGGCCAAAACCTGGAAACAACCCAATTGTCCATCCACTGATGAACGAATAAAATCTGGTTGATCCATACAATAGACCGCTATTCAACAATTAAAAGGAATGAAGTACTGATACTTATTACAGCATGGATGACCCTCAAAAAACATGCTAAATGATAGAAGCTAGACATAAAAGACCACATATGATTCCATTTATATGAAATTTCCAGAAAGAAAATCTGTAGCAGGAATTCCCTGGCAGTCCAGTGGTTAGGACTTCCACGTAGGGGGCATGAGTTCGATCCCTGGTCGGGGAACTAAGATCCTGCATGCCACGAGCCAAAAATTAAAAAAAAAAATCACTTCAGGTGTTTTTTTGTTTTTGGCTGCATTGGGTCTTCGTTGCTGCACGCGGGCTTTCTCTAGTTGCGGCACATGGGGGGCTACTCTTCTCTGCGGTGCACGGGCTTCTCATTGCGGTGGCTTCTCTTGTTGCCGAGCACGGGTTCTAGGTACGCGGGCTTCAGCAGTTGTGGCTTGTGGGCTCAGTAGTTGCGGCACACGGGCTTAGTTGCTCTGTAGCATGTGGGGTTTTCCCGGACCAGGGTTCGAACTGGTGTCCCCTGCATTGGCAGGCAGACTCTTAACCACTGGGCCACCAGGGAAGTCCTATTTGTTTTCTTTTTGAAAATAGCCATTCTGGCAGGTGTGAGGTAATATAGCTCATTGTGGTTTTAATTTGCATTTCCCTTGTGATTAGTGATATTGAGCATCTTTTCATGTGCCAGGTGTTTGTTAAATATGCAAATTATCACAACTCTTCCCTGAGCATTGTGATTCATTAAGTCTGGTTTAGACCTAGGATTTTTTTTTTGTGTTTGTGGTACGCGGGCCTCTCCCGTTGCGGAGCACAGGCTCCGGACGCGCAGGCTCAGCGGCCATGGCTCACAAGCCCAGCCGCTCCGTGGCGTGTGGGATCTTCCCGGACAGGGGCATGAACCCGTGTCCCCTGCATCAGCAGGCAGACTCTCAACCACTGTGCCACCAGGGAAGCCCGGAATTTAATTTTTTTAACAGAGTATTCTTATCCTTAGGAAGTTCTGGAAACACTAAGAGAAGTTGCTTATTTCCAACCAACTTTTTCCAAGTTGTGGGAATTGAAAGTTCTATGTGCTGCATCAGGAATGTAAGCACAGAGATCCCCATAGTCGTCTTTGTGAACTCTGTTGAGAGAAAAGCCAGGATGACTCTTTGTTTTTCTAGTAAATCTTCCATATTCTGACAGCAAAAGGTAATCTCCGTTCCTGATAGTAGATTACATCAGTGTTTCTTGAGGCAAGACTAGAAGACTTGTGCAGTACAGGACTTAGGCCTCTTCAGTCTTTTTTTCTGTCTTATAGTTATGATTTAAATAAAGAAAATTTTATCTCCTTATTCCCATTTGGTCAGGATCCCAAGGTAAAACTCTATCTTCACTTCATTTTCTTATCTCCATGTCCAGACTCAACAAATTCATCATCATCAATCCACTTAATACAAGAGCTAAACTTCCATTCATGTTGATAATGGTGAAGAATAGCTGGTGAAATGTCCAGGAAAGTGCAAAGACTGCATGTGCCTAATATGATGAATCAATTCATCATAAGATGTGGAAAATCCAGTTGGATAGAGTGGGATCTCCTGATATTGTGGTTCAGCTTATTGCAGTGTTATTTCAAGTGCTAGAACATTCTTTTGTTTTTCTATTCTTTTGGGTAGGAAAAATGAGAGGAAAACTATTTACTAAAGCTAAGTCTCAGAAAAATAGTTTTGACACAGTGTATGCTTTTGTAATGATCAGAATCTACATAGAATAGACTACTTTTAAAAGACTGATAAAATCTTAAGCATAGAAGTTTTTGGTTCTCAAGGAATTATAGCACACTGATTTTGTTTAAACAGATTATCTTTTGAACTGTTACATAAGGGAGTCAGTATTATACTTTTGGACTATAATGATTTTAGGTAACATTAATATGAAAATATTACTTGAGTTAAAGTGATGATATATAATTCTCTTTTGGTTTGGGTTATAGATAAAAGCTGTATTCAGCAACATTTATTCAGAATGTACTAGGTATAAAAAAAAATGTGCTAGTTGGAAAGGCCTAGTCTTTTCCCTCAGGGAATTTGTTGTCTAGTAAAAGAATGGCAGGTAGCTCCTCACAAGTGCCATAGAAAAGCCTAAATCAAGTTTTCTGTAAGTGCAGAAGAGGGAGAATCATGTCTATTTGAGAGGTGCAGGGAAGCTTTTATAAAAGTGCAGGTATTTAGTTGTCTTGATAGATGGATAAATCAAACTCCCTTTGAAGAAATGGGGTCCCATTAGCATACATTTAATGAGAAGTTGTCTTACTTGGACCACCTTGAGTATTCATGTCTTAGGTAGCAGTTACAAAGGTGAGAAAATATAGATTGTTCTAAGAAAATAGTAAGTATTTTTAAATGCAAAGGGAAGAAAAATCATTATTGAGGTATAAGATGAATTAAGGTATCACTTATTTAACCATACTAGATACATGTCACATATTCTATAACTGTAACTAGTTACTAGCAAGAAAAAAGGGGAGAATAGATGAAATATACTTACTTCTCTTAAACCTCTTACAGTTTTGAGTCCTTAGAAGGTTTTTGAGCTTAGAAGGTTTTATTCCTATACAACAGCAGTTTATGTAATGTTTTTAATTGATTGATTCGTTGTTTTTGTTTCAGTCCCAATTCTGTCATGCTGCCCTTTGTTTTTCCAGGAGACCATTGTTTCCTTATATTTGGAAATTTCTCATTCTAGTTCAGGAGTCCTCAAAAAATAAATTTGATTTATTCGGAAGTCCTGCCAGGTAGATCTACTCTAAAGCAGTTGTTGTCATCTCTTTATAGTTTCCCTGGGCTTCCTAATAGAAAGGGAATTATATTCTTTAGCCTTCTTACTATCATTTCTTACCTACCCATCCAGGTAATTTCGTTGTTAGAGATGAATTTCTCATCTGCCTTAGTTCTGTGTGCAGCCTCAAAATGTTCTTTCTTCTAGATATGGCCTCTCTGGCAGTGACGTCCTGGATAATGTAGCATATGCTCGAGGGTTCAACACAGACCACCAGACCCAGCTCCTTTATCAAGCGTCTGCCATGATGGTAGAGTCCAGGTATGTGGGCAATAGAAGATACCGAGTATGTTCCCAGAGCCCTTACCCTGAATCTTGTACATGTGGCCAATTTGATAGTAGCTTGAATTAGATATGGGGAGATTTAAGTTTTAGTTCCTATTTTGCCACTCTTGCTTTGTCGTTTAGGTCAAGTCGCTTTTAAAATATGAAGCTATAATCCACCTGAACTTGTTGGAATTTTTTACTTTGTTATAGGGTTATTCAGAAATGGATGCTGTATAAATAAATAATATATAACTATAAAATTTCAGGGTAATGGGAAAGAGCAGAATCTGACATGGGCTAGAAACAGGCTTCAGAGAATCCGTGTTCCCTGTAGGTATGCACTGCTAATTGTAGACAGTGCCACCGCCCTCTACAGAACAGACTATTCGGGTCGAGGTGAGCTTTCCGCCAGGCAGATGCACTTGGCCAGGTTTCTGCGGATGCTTCTGCGACTTGCTGATGAGGTAAGTTGTGGGGTAGGGACAGAGAATGCCTACTTTCAGGGGCCATGAATTCTAGTAGCCTTGCTGGGAGACCAGGATACCAGGGCCTGGTATCATCAAGATATCAGTTAGATATAGAGACTTCAATCATTCATTGCTTTATGGGGGATAAGCAGTAAGTCTGTTGGAATGTCTGACCACAAAAAAATGACATTTATCCTTTCCCTGTCAGTTTGGTGTAGCAGTGGTAATCACCAACCAGGTGGTAGCCCAAGTGGATGGAGCAGCCATGTTTGCTGCAGATCCTAAAAAACCTATTGGAGGAAATATCATTGCTCATGCCTCAACAACAAGGTAAAGTGATGGGAGAGATGGCTTCATCATGGAATGTCATATTAACTGTGCAATAGACATGAAGATAACATTTCCATTTGAACCTTGTTAACCGCTGCTGTTGTGTAATTAGACACGGGAGCCCTTGCTTAACCTAATTGTCATGCTCTGGTTAGAACAGGTGTTTGCTTTTAGTTCATAAAGGAATTAAAAGCTCTCGTATGTGGAAGAATAAATGTGAGCAATTGATGTGTCTCATTATTTTTTAAAAGGTTTCAATATGGGAAATCCACTGTGGGGCAGGGGGTGAGCAGAAATGCATTCCTCTGGATTGCAAGTGCCCTAAGGCAGTGGTCCCCAACCTTTTTGGCACCAGGGACCAGTTCTGTGGAAGACGATTTTTCCACGGGGCGGGGGTAGTGGGGGGGTGGCCAGGATGGATGGTTCAGGCGGTAATGCAAGCGATGGGGAGCGGCAGATGAAGGTTCGCTCACTCACCCTCTGCTCACCTCCTGCTGTGCGGCCCAGTTCCTAACAGGCTGCGGACCAGTACTGGTCCACGGCCCGGGGGTTGGGGACCCCTGCCCTAAGGAATACA
The DNA here is from genome assembly GCF_005190385.1 of Monodon monoceros. Classification (NCBI taxonomy): domain Eukaryota; kingdom Metazoa; phylum Chordata; class Mammalia; order Artiodactyla; family Monodontidae; genus Monodon; species Monodon monoceros. The sequence goes on along the minus strand of NW_021703778.1, from coordinate 91,018,778 downwards.
GAAAGATCCCCAAAGTCCTTCTAGGAAGTATATATGTCTAAAAAATTTTTAGATCTACTATAAGTAGTCAGGAATATAATTTTTTTTTTTTAATGTTGAGCCTTCTTTTATTTATTTTTATTTTTGGCTGTGTTGGGTCTTCGTTTCTGTGCAAGGGCTTTCTCTAGTTGCGGCAAGCGGTGGCCACTCCTCATCGCGGTGCGCGGGCCTCTCACTGTTGTGGCCTCTCTTGTTGTGGAGCACAGGCTCCAGAGGCGCAGGCTCAGTAGTTGTGGCTCACGGGCCTAGTTCCTCCGCGGCATGTGGGATCTTCCCAGACCAGGGCTCGAACCCGTGTCCCCTGCGTTAGCAGGCAGATTCTCAACCACTGCGCCACCAGGGAAGCCCAGGAATAGAATTTTTTAATTATAATAACTTTGGTGCTTTGGTCTGTGTCTTTGTCCCAGACTGTACCTGAGAAAAGGAAGAGGGGAAACCAGAATCTGCAAAATCTATGACTCTCCTTGTCTTCCTGAAGCTGAAGCTATGTTTGCCATCAATGCGGATGGAGTAGGAGATGCCAAGGACTGAATCGTTGGGTTTTTTCCTGTGATAAACCTTAAGTGCTGCAGCCTAATGGAGAGGACTGCTCCCTGAGGTTCTTCACAGGCCTCTTCTGTTGTGACTGCCAGGAAAAGGCTTCCAGGAAAACAGCTATTATATCAGCTTTTCTTATGGTGTAAACACGAGACAGGTCAGTAGTCACAAGCTGATCTGAAATGTTTATTCCTTCTAGAGTATATTAATCTCTTTGTGAATTCTTTGGTTTGGGGGTGTAGGTATGAAGTACCTTTGACATCATAGTGCCTTGGGGTTGACTCAGGACTAACTGCTATTGGCCAATCTTATGTCTATAAGAGAACTAAAACTGGAGAGACCTGACTTCTCTCACTGTCTGAATAATGTTGGGGAAAAATATGCCTGAGCTATGTGGCAAAGGGAGTGGGTCTCCTCACAGGTTTTTTTTTTTCTCTGCCAGTAAAACTCTTAAATCAGAAGCAGGTAAAGTTTGTGTGTCTGAATTAGCTTATATAAGAATGTTTTTTTAGATAAGGTGTATTGAATAGGCCTGCTGGGCTACCAGCCCTTCACCATCTACTCTTTTAATGCTAAGAGCAATTCAGGATAGTTCTGGAATCTTAAACATTTCGGAAGCTCTTCAAGTAGATTCAATGTGGGACTGCTAATAAAGTAGTTATTTGTAGTGAATGTGCCGCTTGTAGGAGTTATTCTGGTACAAGCTGAATATTTCAGGATAGGGCCTTCATAATATAGTTTTGGCTCTGGGTAGGGTGATCAGTTTCTATTGCTTTAAAATTGAAAATTTAAAAGGGAAGTCCCACATTCAGATGATTCATTTTATACTCCTTTAACCTAATAGAAGCTCTCACAAGATGGCTACACCATGGCTTTCCTGTGGCCTTTGTTTTTATTCTTTAAGTTTTGTATTGTATAGGGCTGGTTCTTGCCCAGATTATTCTACTTCAGGGGTTTGAGATACTCCTTCCTCTTCAAACTTCTATTCTACTTCAGGGGTTTGAGATACTCCTTCCTCTTCGAACTTCTACTCAGGATGGGTTCTAACCAACTCTTCCAATTTCAAAGGGCTTCTCGGCTAGTATTAGGAGGAGAGGCAGTGCAAATCTCTGCTGTTGCCAGTGTTGATCCTACTATATGTAGGGAGATAGGAAGATACAATTTAATGCAACTTTGTTTTAAAAACAGTTCTGTTCCCTGACTTTATAGAACAGAGTACCTCCTAGGCCTTCTTTCGTTTCTACATTACAGAACAAACCTGGGATGAAATAATAAAGCCACAGTAACAGATTCTGGAATGGAAGCTTGGTTCTTAAATAAAAGCATCTCATCTTTTAGTCCTATAAAGTATTTAAGTGACCTTGACCTAAAAACTGCTCAATTTTTCTTGTAGGGAGGATTTTCTTTTCAGATGGGATTAGGCTTTGTGCTATTGGCCCTGAGAGGGTCAGGGAACAGCTGCTTAGTTGGACTAGGCCTTGTTAGGCTAAAAATAAGCTCTTCTTAATGTTTTACATTTAACTAAAATTTTCTCTGGAGGTATTAGGAAGTATTATTAACCAGAGAGCTTATTCTAAACTATTTGGTACTGTTTTTCTACTTGTCTGCAATAGTCTCATAGTAGAAAACAGTTATGGAAGTGTCAAGCAAGAATAAGGAGCTATAACAAACATAGAAAGGGGATTATAATCACATCTAGTTAAATTTGGTTTATTTCAGGTTTGTACCAAAATATATTCCAGGCAACTCCTCAGATCATCATTTTCACAGTCTCATAAGCCTTATGCACTGCTGTCGTTCCAAAAGCTGCCAGGACTCTGGAAGTCAAGTAGTCCAGCCCCTCGGCCCAGGAATACAGTTACAATCCACATGATAGGTTGAGAAGAGGCGATACCCATGGACTCTCCGACCTTTTATCCGGGTAGGTTAGGGTGTGATTTTAGGACTATATACTTTGGTGTTGAATATTAATCAGTGAAAAAGAGAGAAGTTCTATGTTTTGTTCCTATAGCTAGCTCTTTGGAGTTTCATCCACCTCACCAGCAGTTGGAAGACAGCCTTCAGTGCTCTACCCACACTGTACCCTAGGGCAGGTGTTATACTAGTCTTGGTTTTTCAAGAATTCACTTTACGGAGAGAGTAACAGAAACCCGGGCCTCAAGTACTTCCCCAATTTCAGATTAGGTAACGGATTAGAATAAGTTAACCAGTAGACAATAAGAAGAAGTTGGGGAATGGTGGCAGGTAGCAGTCAGACCTAGGAGTCAGGACACTCCCTTAACCAGTCTTGCTCAGTTTCCTGATCTAAGCAGAATCTAAGAGAAAAAAGACTTGATTTTTTCCCCCTCAAGTCATGAAGGCCATTGAAATGTGATTATTCTCCTAAAATTACTTCCAATTCTTCCAGGTCCTTCTGGAAAGCTGAATCCTAGGGAGACAAGAGAATAAGACTAGGACTCAAAATCTAAGCCAACATTTCCAAAACCATTGGTACCTGAGAATGGGCCCTTTGCTTCCTTGCTAAGCTGTTATCATAGTCTTTTTCCTACTTTCCCAGAAGAGCCTGGAACCTACGAAATCTGTCTCCTCCCCTAGGGGAGATGTATACGAGACAGCACACATGCAAAAGGAGGGAATAAGACCTCAAGGGAAGATATTCTTTCCTGAAAGGGTCACATAATGACTCAGTGAAGGATCCCTGTGTTAGTAAAGGTCTTAAGTATTACCTCTTTAGTGACATTTGGCAGCTCCAGGGCCAACTTCATCCACCGTTTAGCTTCAGGGTTTTTCCCTAGTTCTCTGTAGCACTGAGAAGAGACAACAGTGAAAACCTGGGAGAAGTGCCACCAGGAGACTAGAAGGGGATGAATATGTGTGCCCTCAGGAGTTCCTAGAAATATCAACACACATACTTTCATCTATGTTGAAATAGGCAGGTGAGTTTACCTTGGAAATATATATCCTTCCTGCTTTGGAAAATCCTGGCTGTAGTTCTTCAGCCTGGAGAAGGGAGAACACATTTCAGTAAGGTGTTCCAAAGTCCAAGTCAGGCTAAAGTTTATTAGAGAGTTCCAGTCCCCAACCTGGAGCTTGATTCAGTGAATCTATATTTTTTATAAGCTTTTCTGATGGTTCTGATTTTCCCATAGAACAGGCACACATAAAGCTGCCCTCTACTTATAACCCCTTCCAATAATGTCCTTAGGAAAAGTAAGGTCACTCTGGCCTTTCTGGCTGCTGTCCACCCTTCCCTTCCTTCCCCAATACCTTTAGGAAGCTCTGGAGGGCATCCTCCACAGTAGCACCGAGAGGGCTTTCACACAAGGCTGTCGCAGTTTTTTTTTCTAGCCAGCTTAGGTGAGAGACCTGCCACCAAGAGATGAAGGTGTGACTAAAAACTTAAGTACCTTTAGGAACACTGAATGTTCTGTACTGAAAGCAAACAGGGCCAAATAGGACTGGGTCTAATCACCACTAACGTGACCACTTAGAGGAAATAACACATAAGCCAGACCAGGCTGAGGACCCTGCTCTTCCTTGTAAAGGTGATCAGTGTCTCAGGACAGTTAGTTAGGGCCCTTATGTCAAGCCCTGAAATTTAGCTTACCTGGTAGCACCACCTGCCAAGGAGAAAGTATGCCATGGGGTTTTCTGGCTTTAGAGCAATGGCTTTGTCCACATGCTCCTGAGGGGAAAATATAAATATAAGCTAACATCAGATAGCAGAATTACTAAGGGAACAGAGGCAAGTCACAGAGGCTGCAGGAACACCTTTGCAAGGAGCTAGGATGCAGCAGGGAATCTGGACTAGACCACCACCAGGGAAGGAGGAGAAGCCTTTCCTCACCTTGAAGCTAAAGCCACTCTGGATGCGCCTCTGGATGCCCTCATGCTCAGCCAGCTGACCACAAAGCACTGCATACCTAGGGGGAAGCAGCAGCAAGCTCAGGGACAAGGACTGAGTACCGTCCCTGCCAGTATTGGGATTCCCACCCATGGGCAATTGCACTGCGCCTGCATCCTTATCCAGAGATGAAAATATCATTTCCATCTGTACTTAATTCCTCTTTTCACAGACCTGTGGTCCCAATTCATATTCTTTAGCAGATACAGTGGTAGGCTCACAATTCTCCAAAGTACCCTAGGTACAAAAAAGGTGGGTCTTCCACATTAAAGCTCTCTTATACTTAATATTTAGGCAAGGTCTCAGTCCAAATTTCCCCTCATAATGAGTATAGCCATAGCTATCATAAACACTTAAGCAGGTATCTAAAAATCAGCATCAAAGTATGAGAGACCTGAGTACACTGCTTTTTGTCTCCTGAGCAGACATTGAAGAAGAAGGTCTCATTAGCCTTGGAAGTATACAGGTATATCACTGGGAAGCTGTTTGGGAATGGGATTCTCTAGAAATTTCTAATGTTAGCTTGGGAACCAACAGAAGCAGAGGAGGGAGAAAAGGCCTCCGATTTCAGCCCTCTCCTCTACATCCTCCCTCCCAGGAGAACAAAGGCAGCCAGCTTCCTATCTTCTGCCTTCAGAAACAAAGGCAGAAGATATTACCCCCATCCCCTCTGCATCCTTTCTAGAAGCACAGTTGACAAATGAGTGTCTAAAGGCCCAAGTTGCTTTTTTGTGTACTCACTAAATATCTGGGGGTATTTGTATCGGATACTTCCAGAGGCTCATTTCCAGTTTAGTCCAAACAGCTGTTCCCCAGGAAAAGCTAAGAAAGTATGAGGTCAATTTCCATCCTTGGGACCCCAGGAGCCCCAAGAGAGCCCACAGGGAAACAGCACCTGTGACTCCCAAGAAACAATGACCTGGCCTCTGAGAAGAGGCGCTGCAGAGACAAAGTTTCAGCAACAGATAGAGAAACAGCCTCTCCCAGCTCACAGTCTGAGGGCAGGGTTATGGGAAGCAGGGAGGTGGAAAAGGAACATTTTCACTAAAACTGAGGCGCTGGAAGCACGCCCCCAGGACACAGGTTGCCCCTGACCCACATGGGTTGGCAGAACTTTGCCTCACGTCAGACCACAGACAGGGCTGATGGTTTTGTAATATTAGTGACTACTGAACTTCCTGGGAGTGAGCTCACATCTACTTTTCCTCACGCGAGCCAAGCGAAGAAGCCAAAGTCCACCACCAGCCAGGGATTGCAGCTAGGGGAATGAAGAGCTTGTGTGGGAGAGGTGAACTGCCACCGTCCCAGCCTCTCTGAGGAGCCAAGAACCCACAAGTTTTGTAGCCAGGGGTGACTACCAAAGCTACTCGTTTCTCCAAGCTTCACCAGAAAGAAAAACTATTCCCCCTTGCCTCATCCCCAAGGCACTTCCCAAAGCAAACTCCCCTGGGTCCCTAGCTTGGGGAAGGATGGGACATATGAAAATAAAGGCCAGAGCTCCCTCTCCTGGTGCCTCTGGCAAATGCCTCTTTGGCCACAGGGCAGAGAAACAAAAGGGCTCTCCTCCACTCTAACCCATGCTGGCTCTTCCTGGGACCCTGTGGGGTGTTATTACCACTGGTGACACTCAGCATTCTCATTCCCCTTCTCCAGAGCGGCCTCCGCTGCTTCTTTTCCTGTAAGACAGAGGTGATCCAGAGTTGACAAGGGCTCCTATGCACCCTTCCACGGGAAAGGCTGTGGGAAAAATGACTGCTTTTGCTCTCACCAACCCCCACCCGAACGGGACTTGTAAATACTTATGCACTTGAGCAGAATGAAGAGCTGCAAATAGCTTTTCAGGGATGACTTCTGCTTCACCTTGTTCTCCCTATCCATCGTCAGCTGCCCCAGCTCCCTTATTTTTATAATACCTACCTGATATGCTTGAAGCATTTCAAATATAAAAGGACTCAAAAGCAATCAGAAACTGTCCCCAGTAGACCGTTACCCTGGAGAGTTTTTGATTTGGGGTCTGGATAGGCTTCACGGTGTCCATGAATCCCACTGAAGTTGTATATAATTTTAGGTATATGTGCATTTTATTGAGGAGAGGGTCCACAGCTTTGATCAAATTCTCAAGAGGGGGACTTCCCTGGTAGCACAGTTGTTAAGAATCCGCTTGCCAATGCAGGGGACACGGGTTCGAGCCCTGGTCGGGGAACTAAGATCCCACATGCCTCGGAGCAACTAAGCCCATGTGCCACAACTACTGAAGCCTGCACACCTAGAGCCCGTGCACCACAACAAAGAGTAGCCCCCGCTCGCCGCAACTAGAGAAAGCCTGTGTGCAGCAATGAAGACCCAGTGCAGCCAAACAAATAAACATTAAAAACAAATTCTCAAAAAGATCCATGATCTAGGAACATTAATCATGGCCCTAGGCCAGAACTCCTCACCAGAGCCAAATGGACTGGGATCTGACCAAAGATGAGTTTCATGTAGTTCTTCCCCAAGTTTTCCAGGCACCCAAACTAACAGAAATCAAGGCCTAAACACATGTAGGCTCTTGACATGGGTCCCCTAGAATGTCAAGGAGCTGGAGCCCTTCAGATGAGGACCATCACACCTACACATGGGAAAAGAGAACACTGCAAAATGGGAAATCTGATTAGAACAGAGAGGGCTTCCATAAAAAAAAAAGAATGAAATAATGCCACCTGTAGCAACATGAATAGACCTAGAGATTATCATACTAAATGAAGAGAAAGACAAATATAATATCACTTATATGTGGAATGTAAAAAAAAAGGATACAAATAGGGACTTACCTGGTGGCACAGTGGTTGGGAATCCACGTGCCAATTCAAGGGACACGGGTTCGAGCCCTGGTCCGGGAAGATCCCACATGCCGCAGAGCAGCTGAGCCCACGCACCACAACTACTGAGCCCGTGTGACACAACTACTGGAGCCCACACACCTAGAGCCTGTGCTCCGCAACAAGAGAAGCTGCCGCAATGAGAAGCCCCTGCACCGCAATGAAGAGTGGCCCCCACTCGCTGCAACTAGAGAAAGCCCACACGCAGCAACAAAGACCCAATGCAGCCAATAAATAAATGAATTTAAAAAATTTTTAGAAAAGGTACAAATAAACTTACTTACAAGACTCATATAGAAAACAAACTGGTTACCAAAGGGGAAAGAAGGGGGGAGGGATAAATTTGGAATTTGAGACTAACAGATAGAGACTACTACATATTAAGTAAGCAAGGACCTACTGTATAGCACAGGGAACTATATTCAATATCTTGTAATAAACTATAATGGAAAAGAAACTGAAAAAGTATATATATGTATAACTGAATCACTTTGCTGTACATCTGAAACATTGTAAGTCAACTATACTTTAATAAAATTTAAAATTAATAAAATTTTTTAAATGGTGAGGGCTTGGAAGGGAAGACAGAGAACAAAAGTAATGGGTTGAGGTGATAGGCTGGCTATTCTGAAATGTTTCCTCATGTTTAAGTGATAGTAATCATGGTATAATTTTGTATATGCAACAAATACATTTAAAGAGAGCAGATGAGAACCCTACATTCCCCTATCCAAGCAGAAGAACCATATGGCTCCACCACTGAGGGACATTTTCTCTTAGGGGACTTCTCTCCGCCCCCTTCAAAGCACTATCTCACTAGGAAAATAACGGTGAAGAATGAGGCAAACCAGTTCCCGCTGCCTCCTGGTGGTCCAGCTTCTAGAGAAAGAACAAAATGAAGAACTTAAGGTCCAGCAAGGTTGGTCCTAAAAAGCTAGGATCCCAGAGCAGAGTCTTCAAAGATACTGCATAGTCCTCTGACCTCCAGGAGGAACAGATTTGTCTAAGGTGCTATACTCAGGAAGCCAGACCAGACCAGTGCAGGCTTCGCTGCTCCTCTAATCACTGCCCCACCTCCACCTGTAGGGTTCATGTTGGCTGTTAGTACACAGAGATGATCAAAAGGGAAAGGAAAGGTGGTTGTTGCTACCAAAAGTGCAAAAAACAGCCCCGAAGGCTGATCAAAATCCTCACCTGAAATTTAAGAGGGGAAGCAGAAACTGTTTTGAAAAGAAGCAAGCTGTGTCCCCTGCATCAGTAGGAGGACTCTCAACCACTGTGCCACCAGGGAAGCCCCTCCAGGGATTTTTTTGAAGATCTATATCAAACATTCAACTCAATTGACCTTTGTATATTGGCAGAATTCTGTAACTGTTTAGAATAATGATCTTGAGGTACTGTCACTCTACATTATCAAAGATTCAATGTTTGCAGGACTGTACTTATAAAAGTGGGAAAGCAGTTAACTTTGGATAACTGAACCACAAGATCTGGAAGTCCACTGATGGTGCCTGACTCAAAGGGTGTGTAGGTAGGCAGGACACATCACCTTCCCCATAAAACCAGTCTCTATTTTTAAAGTCCCAGGGTTCTCAATGACCTCATGACAGAGAAGGACAGGCCTTGAACCTGGCACAAGTCAGATGTACCCTACACCCCCAGGTACAGATTTTGACAACAGAGTTGCTAAGTAGACCCCAGGGACTTCTAACCTAGCAGTATTCTCCCAAACTGCTCCTTCTGGGCACTCACCAAACATACTCCACTCATTCTTAAACACCTGCCCCACAGGCTCCATAACTGAAACCAGATTCCTAAGCAACAGCAAAAACAACCTCCTCAGATTAAGAAAGGTTGTGCCTTTTGTAGTTGAGGAATGAGAACACAGAACTGTGCTAATATGATACAACTACAATTGGCCTTGGACAACGTGGGGGTTCGGGGCACCGGCCTTCTGCCCAGTCAGAAATCCACATGTAGTTTATAGTTGGGTCCAACCAACCATGGACTGTGGATTGAAAAACAATCCACATATAAGTGGACGTGTGCTGCTCAAACCGCTGTTGTTCAAGGTTCAACTGTACTCCTAAAGTCGTGTATACCCGTGTGACTCAAGCACCATGCCATGCGGAGAAGCAGAGGTTGCTCTCTGTCTCCAGGAGGAAGCAGGGGTCTCTGGGAGCCAGTCTGTCCCAAAGAGTAGTAGAGCCCCAGCTGTACTGACAGCATGTGTCTTGGTGGTTCCCCTGGGCCCCAAGCTGATGGGCTGGCTCCACCCTCAGAGTCAGTCAGTGGCCTTCCCACCAGGAACCTGTCAGCACTTACCACTTAGGGCATAGGACCTCTTCTCACCTGCCTCCTCAGCAAGCTCACACATGTCACTGTAGGCCCGGGCCAAGCGCCAGAGAAAGTCCTGCTGGCTTCCATGCTGCAAACCAAACAGAGGGATGAGGCCCCCTTCTCTCAGCTGCAGAGAACTGGGGCTCGACCTTCTCCCCACACTCTACCTTTGAGTGTGTTATGCACACTGACATCAGGCCACCCCACGTGACCTCTCACCTGCAGTTAGCTGATGACATTATCCCTAGTCAACAGATTGCACAACCCACAGAGTGAGGGCATTCTGGCCTTTTAATACTGTGAGGAAGAAAGGTCAATTCCAACATGTAATGAGGCACAACAACAGAGAAGTCTTGCTAACAATGAAAAATTTGTGAAAATGCCCAAGAAAAAGGAAATTCTAACTTTGGGGGCATTTATAGCCAGGTGAGCATAAATTCTGGCAGTGAACCTGAGAAGGGAATTGTGGTTGAGTGACCTAGTGACCTAACACTTGTCACTTGTGATGAAAGCTTTAAATGGGGTAGGCAGCTGTGGCTCTGCCTCAAGGGAAATAAAAGAGGGAAAAACATTCTAGTTCTTTCCACATTTCTCCTTAAGGTGAGAGGAGGAGCTCTTCTGCAGTAGCTCTACAGGAGGCAGCCGACTGCCCTGGGGCTGGCAGAGAAAGCAGCTCTGGCTGGGGCAGGCAGCACACAGGGCCGGTGCTCAGCCTCCCAGGAAGAGGATGTACAACCCTGGGTGCAGATGCAGACCTAGCCACCTCACCCTCACTTCCCTTCCCACGTCACCTCGCAGGGTCAGTGACACATTCGCGGGGGGTTAGTGGGGGATGGAGGACAGACAGGCAGTTGGAGCCTCACCGCCAGCTTGTTGTTGAGCAGCAGCTGCAAGCCCTCCCGCTTGCCCTGCTCACTGCCCTGGCGCAGCTTGTCTGCCTGCTGCAGGAGGGCCAGCACATCTTCTGGGCCAGGGGAGCCACCAGCCTCCAGGGCTTCAGGTGCCGGGCCTGAAGCCACCTCCAGGTCCAGAGAATCCTTTCTCCCCATCTTCACGGTCTCACAGCTCACTTCATCTTCCCCGTCGTCATCACTCTCCCTTTCAGAGTCCCGCTCATAGTCAGACTCAGCGTTGGCTGTTGTGTAACTGTGGCAGAGAAATGTAAATGACAAGGTCAAGGGAGGGATTCCTTAGCCTCAGATCCCTGGGGTCTTGCTTCCACCCACAAAGAGGCACTCTCCACGGCACTGTTGTCCAAAGCACCAACTAAGAACCATTCCCCTCCACTTAGGGGCAGGAATTAGTCCTTGAGAGAAAGCTTCCTATGGGAAGTATGGGCTGGGGCCCTGTGACAGTCAGAGGCCAGTATGAGAATCCCCTGCTTAGCTACCACCAAGTCTGCCAGAAAACAGACAAAAAGAGAAAGCCTAGAAAGGTATGTACCAAAATGGCAGTAGATCTCGCAGGGTCAAGGAATTAATTTTTCCCCCTATACTTCAGTATTAGATATGATTGCTTTACCGAGCATGTATTCTTCTTATAAATAAAGAAATAAAAGCTTAAGATAAAACCTTAAGATGGTGGAACGAGGGGAAGATGGCGGAAGAGTAAGACGCGGAGATCACCTTCCTCCCCACAGATACACCAGAAATACATCTACACGTGGAACAACTCCTACAGAACACCTACTGAACGCTGGCAGAAGACCTCAGACCTCCCAAAAGGCAAGAAACTCCCCACCTACCTGGGTAGGGCAAAAGAAAAAAAAGAAAAAACAGAGACAAAAGAATAGGGACAGGACCTGCACCAGTGGGAGGGATCTGTGAAGGAGGAAAGGTTTCCACACACTAGAAGCCCCTTCAAGGGCGGAGACTGCGGGTGGCTGGGGGGGTGGGGAGGGAAGCTTCGGAGCCACGGAGGACAGCACAGCAACAGGGGTGCGGAGGTCAAAGTGGAGAGATTCCCACACAGAGGATCGGTGCCGACCACACTCACCAGCCCGAGAGGTTTGTCTGCTCACCCGCCAGGGCGGGCGGGGCTGCGAGCTGAGGCTCGGGCTTTGGTCGGAACGCAGGGAGAGGACTGGGGTTGGCGGCGTAAACACAGCCTGCAGGGGTTAGTGCACCACGGCTAGCCGGGAGGGAGTCCAGGAAAAGGTCTGGAGCTGCCGAAGAGGCAAGAGACTTTTTCTTCCCTCTTTGTTTCCTGGTGCACGAGGAGAGGGGATTAAGAGTGCTGCTTAAAGGAGCTCCAGAGATGGGCGCGAGCCACAGCTAAAGGCGCGGACCCCAGAGACGGGCAGGAGACGCTAAGCCTGCTGCTGCCACCGCCAAGAAGCCTGTGTGCGAGCACAGGTCACTCTCCACACCCCCCTTCCGGGGAGCCTGTGCAGCCCGCCACTGCCAGGGTCCCAGGATCCAGGGACAACTTCCCCGGGAGAACGCACGGTGCGCCTCAGGCTGGTACAACGTCACGCCGGCCTCTGCCGCCGCAGGACACTGGTCCACAAGAGACCTTCCAGCTCCAACTAATATCAAACAGCAAAAATCTCCCAGAGATCTCCATCTTAACGCCAGCACCCAACTTCACTCAACGACCAGCAAGCTACAGTGCTGGACACCCTATGCCAAACAACTAGCAAAACAGGAACACAACACCACCCATTAGCAGAGAGGATAATAATAAGTCCACAGACACCCCAAAACACACCACCAGACGTGGACCTGCCCACCAGAGAGACAAGATCCAGCCTCATCCATCAGAACACAAGCACTAGTCCCCTCCACCAGGAAGCCTACACAACCCACTGAACCAACCTTAGCCACTGGGGACAGACACCAAAAACAACAGGAACTACGAACCTGCAGCCTGCAAAAAGGAGACCCCAAACACAGTAAGATAAGCAAAATGAGAAGACAGAAAAACACACAGCAGATGAAGGAGCAAGATAAAAACCCACCAGACCTAACAAATGAAGAGGAAATAAGCAGTCTACTTGAAAAAGAATTCAGAATAATGATAGTAAAGATGATCCAAAATCTTGGAAATAGAATAGACAAAATGCAAGAAACATTTAACAAGGACCTAGAAGAACTAAAGATGAAACAAACAACGATGAACAACACAACAGATGACATGAAAAATACTCTAGATGGGATCGATAGCAGAATAACTGAGACAGAAGAACGGATAAGTGACCTGGAAGATAAAATAGTGGAAATAACTACTGCAGAGCAGAATAAAGAAAAAAGAATGAAAAGAACTGAGGACAGTCTCAGAGACATCTGGGACATTAAACACACCAACATTCGAATTATAGGGGTTCCAGAAGAAGAAGAAAAAAAGAAAGGGACTGAAAAATATTAGAAGAGATTATAGTTGAAAACTTCCCTAACATGGGAAAGGAAATAGTTAATCAAGTCCAGGAAGCACAGAGAGTCTCATACAGGATAAATCCAAGGAGAAATACACCAAGACACATATTAATCAAACTGTCAAAAATTAAATACAAAGAAAGCATATTAAAAGCAGCAAGGGAAAAACAACAAATAACACACAAGGGAATTCCCATAAGGTTAACAGCTGATCTTTCAGCAGAAACTCTGCAAGCCAGAAGGGAGTGGCAGGACATATTTAAAGTGATGAAGGAGAAAAACCTGCAACCAAGATTACTCTACCCAGCAAGGATCTCATTCAGATTTGATGGAGAAATTAATACCTTTACAGACAAGCAAAAGCTGAGAGAGTTCAGCACCACCAAACCAGCTTTACAACAAATGCTAAAGGAACTTCTCTAGGCAAGAAACACAAGAGAAGGAAAAGACCTACAATAACGAACCCAAAACAATTTAGAAAATGGGAATAGGAACATACATATCGATAATTGCCTTAAATGTAAATGGACTAAATGCTCCCATGAAAAGACACAGATTGGCTGAATGGATACAAGAACAAGACCCATATATATGCTGTCTACAAGAGACCCACTTCAGACCTAGAGACACATACAGACTGAAAGTAAGGGGATGGAAAAAGATATTCCATGCAAATGGAAACCAAAAGAAATTGGAGAATTGCTACTGGAGTAGCAATTCTCATATCAGACAAAATAGACTTTAAAGTAAAGACTATTAGAAGAGACAAAGAAGGACACTACATAATGATCAAGGGATCGATCCAAGAAGAAGATACAACAATTGTAAATATTTATGCACCCAACATAGGAGCACCTCAATATATAAGGCAAATACTAACAGCCATAAGAGGGGAAATCGACAGTAACACATTCATAGTAGGGGACTTTAACACTCCACTTTCACCAATGGACAGATCATCCAAAATGAAAATAAATAAGGAAACACAAGCTTTAAATGATACATTAAACAAGATGGACTTAATTGATATTTATAGGACACTCCATCCAAAAACAACAGAATACACATTTTTCTCAAGTGCTCATGGAACATTCTCCAGGATAGATCATATCTTGGGTCACAAATCAAGCCTTGGTAAATTTAAGAAAATTGAAGCTGTATCAAGTATCTTTTCCGACCACAACGCTATGAGACTAGATAGCAATTACAGGAAAAGATCTGTAAAAAATACAAACACATGGAGGCGAAACAATACACTACTTAATAACGAAGTGATCACTGAAGAAATCAAAGAGGAAATCAAAAAATACCTAGAAACAAATGACAATGGAGACACGATGACCCAAAACCTATGGGATGCAGCAAAAGCAGTTCTAAGAGGGAAGTTTATAGCAATACAAGCCCACCTTAAGAAACAGGAAACACCTCGAATAAACAACCTAACCTTGCACCTAAAGCAATTAGAGAAAGAAGAACAAAAAAACCCCAAAGTTAGCAGAAGGAAATAAATCATAAAAATCAGATCAGAAATAAATGAAACAGAAATGAAGGAAACGATAGCAAAGATCAATAAAACTAAATGCTGGTTCTTTGAGAAGATAAACAAAATTGATAAACCATTAGCCAGACTCATCAAGAAAAAAAGGGAGAAGACTCAAATCAATAGAATTAGAAATGAAAAAGGAGAAGTAACAACTGACACTGCAGAAATACAAAAGATCATGCCATAAAATGGACAACCTATGCCAATAAAATGGACAACCTGGAAGAAATGGACAAATTCTTAGAAATGCACAACCTGCCAAGACTGAATCAGGAAGAAACAGAAAATATGAACAGACCAATCACAAGCACTGAAATTGAAACTGTGATTAAAAATCTTCCAACAAACAAAATCCCAGGACCAGAAGGCTTCACAGGCAAATTCTATCAAACATTTAGAGAAGAGCTAACACCTATCCTTCTCAAACTCTTCCAAAATATAGCAGAGGGAAGAACACTCCCAAATTCATTCTACGAGGCCACCATCACCTTGATACCAAAACCAGACAAGGATGTCACAAAGAAAGAAAACTACAGGCCAATATCCCTGATGAACATAGATGCAAAAATCCTCAACAAAATACTAGCAAACAGAATCCAACAGCACATTAAAAGGATCATACACCATGATCAAGTGGGGTTTATTCCAGGAATGCAAGGATTCTTCAATATATGCAAATCAATCAATGTGATAAACCATAATAACAAATTGAAGGACAAAAACCATATGATCATCTCAATAGATGCAGAGAAAGCTTTTGACAAAATTCAACACCGATTTATGATAAAAACCCTGCAGAAAGTAGGCATAGAGGGAACTTTCCTCAACATAGTAAAGGCCATATATGACAAACCCACAGCAGACATCATCCTCAATGGTGAAAAACTGAAAGCATTTCCACTAAGATCAGGAACAAGACAAGGTTGCCCACTCTCACCGCTCTTATTCAACATAGCTTTGGAAGTTTTAGCCACAGCAATCAGAGAAGAAAAGGAAATAAAAGGAATCCAAATCGGAAAAGAAGAAGTAAAGCTGTCACTGTTTGCAGATGACATGATACTATACATAGAGAATCCTAAAGATGCTACCAGAAAACTAATAGAGCTAATCAATGAATTTGGTAAAGTTGCAGGATACAAAATTAATGCACAGAAATCTCTGGCATTCCTATACACTAATGATGAAAAATCTGAAAGTGAAATCAAGAAAACACTCCCATTTACCAATGCAACAAAAAGAATAAAATATCTAGGAATAAACCTACCTAAGGAGACAAAAGACCTGTATGCAGAAAATTACAAGACACTGATGAAAGAAATTAAAGATGATACAAATAGATGGAGAGATATACCATGTTCTTGGATTGGAAGAATCAACATTGTGAAAATGACTCTACTACCCAAAGCAATCTACAGATTCAATGCAATCCCTATCAAACTACCACTGGCATTTTTCACAGAACTAGAACAAAAAATTTCACAATTTGTATGGAAACACAAAAAACCCCGAATAGCCAAAGCAATCGTGAGAATGAAAAACAGCTGGAGGAATCAGGCTCCCTGACTTCAGACTATACTACAAAGCTACAGTAATCAAGACAGTATGGTACTGGCACAAAAACAGAAACATAGATCAATGGAACAGGATAGAAAGCCCAGAGATAAACCCACGCACATATGGTCACCTTATCTTTGATAAAGGAGGCAGGAATGTACAGTGGAGAAAGGACAGCCTCTTCAATAAGTGGTGCTGGGAAAACTGGACAGGTACATGTAAAAGTATGAGATTAGATCATTCCCTAACACCATACACAAAAGTAAGCTCAAAATGGATTAAAGACCTAAATATAAGGTCAGAAACTATCAAACTCTTAAAGGAAAACATAGGCAGAGCACTCTATGACATAAATCACAGCAAGATCCTTTATGATCCACCTCCTAGAGAAATGGAAATAAAAACAAAAATAAACAAATGGGACCTAATGAAACTTCAAAGCTTTTGCACAGCAAAGGAAACCATAAACAAGACCAAAAGACAACTCTCAGGATGGGAGAAAATATTGCAAATGAAGCAACTGACAAAGGATTAATTTCCAAATTTTACAAGCAGCTCATGCAGCTCAATAACAAAAAAAACAAACAACCCAATCCAAAAATGGGCAGAAGACCTAAACAGACATTTCTCCAAAGAAGATATACAGACTGCCAACAAACACATGAAAGAATGCTCAACATCATTAATCATTAGAGAAATGCAAATCAAAACTACAATGAGATATCATCTCACACCAGTCAGAATGGCCATCATCAAAAAATCTAGAAACAATAAATGCTGGAGAGGGTGTGGAGAAAAGGGAACACTCTTGCACCGCTGGTGGGAATGTGAATTGGTACACCCACTATGGAGAACAGTATGGAGGTTCTTTTAAAAACTGCAAATAGAACTACCATATGACCCAGCAATCCCACTACTGGGCATATACCCTGAGAAAACCATAATTCAAAAAGAGTCATGTACCAAAATGTTCATTGCAGCTCTATTTACAATAGCCCGGAGATGGAAACAACCTAAGTGCCCATCTTCGGATGAATGGATAAAGATGTGGCACATATATACAATGGAATATTACTCAGCCATAAAAAGAAACGAAATTGAGCTATTTGTAATGAGGTGGATAGACCTAGAGTCTGTCATACAGAGTGAAGTAAGTCAAAAAGAGAAAGACAAATACCGTATGCTAACACATATATATGGAATTTAAGAGAAAAAAAAATGTCATGAAGAACCTAGGGGTAAGACAGGAATAAAGCCACAGACCTACTAGAGAATGGACTTCAGGATATGGGGAGGGGGAAGGGTGAGCTGTGACAAAGCGAGAGAGAGACATGACATATATACACTACCAAACGTTAGGTAGATAGCTAGTGGGAAGCAGCTGCATAGCACAGGGAGATCAGCTCGGTGCCTTGTGACTACCTGGAGGGGTGGGAGGGAGGGAGATGCAAGAGGGAAGAGATATGGGAACATATGTATATGTATAACTGATTCACTTTGTTATAAAGCAGAAACTAACACACCATTGTAAAGCAATTATACCCCAATAAAGATGTTAAAAAAAAAAACAGCCTTAAGATGTAGGTGGAGCTGATCTCCTGAGCTAGATGGCTCACCAGGCTAAGGGTCTGTCAGTCATTTTTGCTTTATCAGCCAAATGCACCTGCCAGAACCAACATGGGTGGGTGCCAGTCTCTGTGGCCATGGGCGGCCACAGATACCCACATTTTCTTTCTCAATTCAGTGTATACCTCTGTCCCAAGTCAGCAACCAAACCTAAACCACAACAGGAGTAGCCCTTGAAAACCCTGGCAAGTTGCCAGGGCTGGGGAGGGGCCCTTTTGCAGCTGGAAGCAGGAAAGGAGAAAGATGCGAACAATCCCTTGGGAAGGTGTCTGTGGGGCCACTATGAGCCAGATGTCTCCTAGGGAGCCCAGCCCTGAGGCAGCCACTGAAGAGGAAGCCAAGTTTCCCTTGGATCTTGGCCTCCACCAGCAGCTGATTATGGTGTGTTCCCTACTTGCCAAATGAATCAGACAAAAACCGAGTAGAGCAGAAGATAAGGCTTCCAGGGGTCACAACCAGATACCAAAGAGCCCTCCAGACTGAGTGAAGGAGAAGAAAATTCCATCAAAGCCAGAAGGTTCCAAGGCACAAGGAAGATCTTTGAGTCACTTAAGGATAAGCCTCTGTCCTGGAATGAAAGGGGTAGGACCCCTATGACTGGAGCGATCAGACCTGAAGGAGAGACATGTACGAATAAAGTCAATACAAGACAGCCTAAGGTCAGGGGCTGAATGCTGTGGGCCGAAGTGCTGTCTTTCTTATCCAGAAAGCCAGAGATGACGAGGGGGCCGGCTCCAGAAGGCAGCAGGTGAGAAACCAGACTTGATGCCCAATCCATGCATGCTGTTTCTTTTTTGTGTGTGTGTGGTACGCGGGCCTCTCACTGTTGTGGCCTCTCCCATTGCGGAGCACAGGCTCCGGACGCGCAGGCTCAGCGGCCATGGCTCACGGGCCCAGCCGCTCCGCAGCATGTGGGATCCTCCCGGACCGGGGCACGAACCCGTGTCCCCTGCATCGGCAGGCGGACTCTCAACCACTGCGCCACCAGAGAAGCCCCATGCTGTTTCTTTATAGAGGAGCTTTCAGACTCATTTAACAAAGGGGCTCCAGTTACATCTATTACAGGAACTTTTGAGGTACCTGTAGGTAACCTGTAACCTTCCTAACCTTGCTTTTTAAGAGGTTATCCAAGTATCTCTCCCCTCTAGCAATTTGCAGTAAAAACTTCAGAAATTAAAGGGACAAGGAAAAGTGGTATCAGATTTCACAACCAACCTGGGTGATGATGAGCAAGACCACAGAGACAGCCTAGAGAAACTCGCTACCAATTCCTAGGCTTAGACAATAACCTGCCCCAAATGAGAAAGTCAAATCAGCCAAATCAGCATCTACCAGTGCCCCTACTCAGCCCAGCCAGGCCTAAAGGTAAAATGAGTAAATGGATTTTTTGGGGGGTGCGAGCCTGAGTCTCATCATCTCCCACTGCAAAAAGGAGACCCCATTCCCTGTTCAGCTGAAGGCTACCTTGGCAGATCAGGAATCTCCCGGGGAAGGACCCCTGCTCTCATCCCTGCTGGAGCACAGGCATCAGCATAGTCTCTCCAGGGAGCTAGGCTAAGAGGAAGGTCCTGCAATGCTGTGATCCTGCTGGGTCCTAATGGCCAGGAAGCTCACTTGGACAAGGAAAAGGAGAGGTCAGGAGGGGCCTTGCTGCCACCCAGAGTGAGAGCTGGTAGAGCCCTGTGAGACAGGGAGGCTCTAGCAAGGCCGGCGTGGTGAGGAGACCTTTTATTGCACCTCAGCCCCACTTCGAGGAGCTCTGCCTCACTAATCTGCAGCCCTGCTGCCTTACATGCAGCGGGCTGGCAAACACTTGTTGAGTGAATACAGACACCGGCCACCTGGACTTCCATGGGCTTCCAGCCCCATCTCTTCCAAAAGAGAGTTTTCACATGCCAGAGCTCAAGGGCTGCTGTCTCGACATTCACAGCATTCTCTCACATTTCTTGGACCACCAACCCAGCCTCTGGAGAAATCCACCAGAGAAAAAGGGGTGGCCCTTTTGTTTAACATGCCCGGCAGCTTTTGAGATGAGTCAAAGACTGCAGAGACCTTTGAAAAGGCCCTTTGGACCTGTGCACTCAGGAGGACACACTGTTCCCACAGCAGGGCGAGGACCCAAGGCTCCCTTGAAGCAAGGAGGCCACCTCTACTCCTTGAGGAGAGCCCCCAGGTCAGTGATCAAAAACTCGGTTATAGACGCACCCCCTCCTGGCAATTACTTTTCTTTCTTTCAACTCCTAAGCCCCATTAGAGGTGCTGAGCTGAGGCATTCAAAGACAACCAGGCCTGGGCCCTGACCCTGAGAGACTCTCAGTGGTGGGGGAAGATAAGACCTAGCAGAATGAGGTGATAAAGGCCCAAGAAGGAGTGGCAATGAGGTTGCAGGCAGTTGCTCTTGGCGGGGATGCCTGGGAAGGCTTGCCAGAGGAGCTGTAGGGCAAGTTAGGTTTTGACAGGGAGGGAACTAAAGCTGTGTTTGGAACAATGCTCTGAGGACAAGCTCACAGACCCACCCAGTGATTCTGACTCTACCACATTCAGTTGATCCTCTGGGAGCTCAAAGTTGCTATTTATTTGGAAGAAAGAGGGAACACAGCTTTCAGTGGAGTAGAGTAGCCCATCAAATCATCTTATTCTTTCATCCCTCAAAAAAGCTCTCCTTCCCCAGGGCCCACATGTTTAAAGTCATTCCAGACCAGTCATTCAAGAATTCTGGTCTCCTCCCAGAATTCCCCCTGGACCATGACCATGGCAAAATGAATGATTCACCGTGGCCACTGCTCCAGATAGCAGCCAGCTAAACCAGAGTCTTGAACCATGCACGACCATCGGCTTCCACATGCCTTAGGGTCGATCATGGGGCTGAGCCTGCTAGAGCTGTAATTAAGAAAGACACCCTTCCTCTCCCACCACTACAGGTGGCTGGCAGCCCAGTCCTGCCCTTTATGGCCTTGGGAGCCCCAGTGAGCATCCCAAGCTGTGAAGCACCTGCACGCTTCCCTGGTTAATCACTCTGGCTCTCACTACCCCCAGAAGTTTGTACAATTACTAAAGATCAGCACTAAGGGGTCTGAGTTCTAGTATCCTGGTCTTGGGCAGAGCTGTGACCTCTCCTTCTGTTCTACGCTGTTATAAAGTTCAAATGGCAAGTGATCGGCTTCCTTGGGTCGCATAGAGATGCTCCTTAAGTCTCAGGGCCCACTATCAACTATTTTGTCCTTTCTTTTCAATCCAGACGTGTCCATTTTTATTTTTTTTAATTAACTAATATATTTATTTATGGCTGTGTTGGGTCTTAGTTGATGCACGGGGGCTTTTCCTAGTTGCGGCGAGCGGGGGCTACTCTTCGTTGTGATGCGCAGCTTTTCACTGTGGTGGCTTCTCTTATTGCGGAGCATGGGCTCTAGGCACACGGGCTTCAGTAGTTGTGGCACAGAGGCTCAGCAGTTGTGGCTTGCGGGCTCTAGAGTGCAGGCTCAGTAGCTGTGGCACACAGGCTTAGTTGCTCCATGGCATGTGGGATCTTCCTGGACCAGGGCTCAAACCCATATCCCCTACGTTGGCAGGCAGATTCTTAACCACTGCACCACCAGGGAAGTTCCCAGATGTGTCAAATTTTAATTTCATTTTTGCCCCCTCTAACACAGCCCTCTAGAAGCATGCTTCAGCCCAGAGGTACTAGGTAAATTGAATAGAAAAGGGCTACTTCTTTGAGCCCTTGAGAATACAGATAATAGGGATCAGACAACCCAGGCAACAGCAGTCATGAATGGAGGACCAAAGCTTTTTACCAAGACCTCACTTATTTCAAGAGGCACCTGAGCAATAGTTAAATTCAGCACAGATGCCCAATGGCAGTGACGTAGAAAAAGAGAGAAATACTACTCTTAATTTTCTTAGAAAACCACATAAGGAGGCAGGAGAATATAATGGTTCAAACAAGAAAACAAGGCTGAAACTTCTGAAGACGATGTACTGAACAGACCGTACTGCTCTGGACAGGTCTTCCCTGGGCAGTGAGCCGTGGCAGCTTTTTTTTTTTTTTTTTTTTTTTATTTTTGGCTGCATTGGGTCTTCGTTGCTGTGTGTGGGCTTTCTCTAGTTGCGGCGAGCAGGGTCTACTCTTTGTTGCGGTGCACAGGCTTCTCATTACAGTGGCTTCTCTCGCTGTGGAGCATGGGCTCTAGGCACGCGGGCTTCAGTAGTTATGGCTCACAGGCTCTAGAGCGCAGTCTCAGTAGTTGTGGCGCACGGGCTTAGTTGCTCCGTGGCATGTGGGATCTTCCCAGAACAGGGATTGAACCTGTGTCCCCTGCATTGGCAGGCGGATTCTTAACCACTGTGCCACCAGGGAAGCCCCTGAGGCAGCTCTTAATCAATGGGAAGACCTGCCCGGGACTGCAGGCGACACGTCTTCTTGTGAAGGCCCTTCTGTGCCCTGACGACCAAGCCATGCCTCAGAAGGCAGATGAGCCTGGCTGAGCCTGTGCTTAGGAGCTGTATAACCCTGGGAAAGCATGCATCAAACCTCGCTAAGCCTCAAGTCTCTGTCTGAGAAACAGGGCAAAGAACATCACCTACTTCACAGGAACCTTGTGAGGATTAAATGAGGAAATACCTCTGAAGTGCCTTGCACAGTGTCTGTTACAGAGGAAGGATAAACAGTAGTTAATACTATAAAGTGTTTTCAGCTGAAGAGGGACAGGCTGCGAAGATCATCCTGAATGGCTGGTTTTAGCTTTTAGTTTCTGTGTGCATGTTTTTAGCTAAACCAGTCATTCTGACCTGACAGAAGGCTTGACTGTTCACTTCGCCAGGCTCTTCCTTGAGGAGGAAGAAAGGTCATCAGAGGCCACCAAGGAGAGACCAGCCTCTAGACCTCACAGAGGCCACCTGGATGACTGGACCTCACAGCAGAGAAGGGCAGATGCTGCCACCTACAGCATCGGGCGCCCCAACAAAGATGTTCATTCAGACTCCGTCCTTGGGACCAAAGTTTCAAAAAGGGCAGCCCTTTGCCTGCCCAAGTTTGGGGGTTGTCCACCAGACTCCTGCCTGCGGCCCTGTCTCACACACAGTAAGGCCTATGGTCAGACCTGCTGGGCCACCAATTACTCAGGTGAGTCACCGCCCACCTGTGAAGATGGCAAAGATGCATGAGCAGGCCTCTCCCATGGGAAGAGAACTTCCTGAGGGAGGGAGAATGCTTAGTGCTTACAGAGCTCTGTAGACCTGGCCCAGCCACTCAGTGAAGGAAACAGTCTTAAGACAAAGCTTACAAAGTCCTTGTGGTAAAACAGGGAAACGCCCAACCAATGTTACAGGAAAACAAAAGTAAAAGATATAATAACTACATAAAAAACAAACCTACTCGGAGGAAAATAACAGATGCAAGCACTAACCACTGTTAACATTTCAACTTGTCTGGATGACATAAGGTGGATGGTTTTTCTTTTTTAGGTAAGAAGTGGTGTTTTTGTTTTTGGTGGATGGTTTTTCTTATTTCAACTGTTCTGTATTTCATTTATTTATACCCTTACCTTGTTCCAAAAATTATTTACAGCAGCTTGGTGTGAATTTTCCATTATAAACATTACTTTTACAAAACGTAACCTGGCTGAAGCCACAGCTGTCTCCAGGAGAGAAGACTCACCCGCCTTCGCTCTCAGCATCTGTGAACGTGGCTCCCGAGGTGGCCGTGAAGTAGACAGAGCTGGAGCCAGTGGAGTCACTCCTCTCCCGGGCAAATGTGAACCTTCGCCGCCGGGCCACTTTCTGGTTCTCTTCCAGGTGGGATCTGAAAAGCAGGCTCGTTTCTAGAAGGTGCCATTGGGCCCCATCCAGCCTGCCTTTCCCCTCACCATGAGGGAGCTTCTTACTACTGCTGCTCATTAAAGAGCTAAAAGCAGAGAAAA
The DNA here is from genome assembly GCF_005190385.1 of Monodon monoceros. Classification (NCBI taxonomy): domain Eukaryota; kingdom Metazoa; phylum Chordata; class Mammalia; order Artiodactyla; family Monodontidae; genus Monodon; species Monodon monoceros. The sequence goes on along the minus strand of NW_021703778.1, from coordinate 90,995,085 downwards.
TCCTGGGTCTCTACCCTCAGGAGAGCAAGCAGGGCAGCTCGCTGGCCCCAGCCTGCACGGCAGACCAGGTTAGTCAGAACAAAGCATTTCAGCTGCTACAAGAGACCATGAGGGCCCAAAAGCAGCAAGAACTTGTGCAAGGCAAGGAATCAAGCACATGGCTTCCCTGCCAATTAGGTGAGAAGCTATAAAACTGGCTTCGTCCTGAGACAGGCGGACAGCAAAGGCTGAAAAGCTGTAGGGACAGGGAAAAAGCTGGGGAGCGGGGGACAAGGCAGAAAAGGAGGCTGCATTACTTACCGGACCTCGCCCACAATCTGCCCAGCAAGCCCCTGCAGGCTGCGCCTCAGCTCCTCCACCTCCCCACGCAGCGCCAGCAGGCTGGTCAGCACAAACTCCAGACGGCCCAGCACCTCCTCCTGCCCTTCTCGTGGAAGGCTCGGCAGCACCGCAGCATCACCAGCCTCACCTGGAGCTGCCCGCAACGGCCTCACTGCAGGAAGGAGGACAGGAGACATTGATGCCCATGGGAGAGAGTGAGGAAACGATCTTGCACCCAGAATTCAGAAACACTTGTTTCTCACTGGAGTTCAATTTACAAAGATCTTTGAGGCTCAGAGAGCATATGTTCACGAGTCCCAGGTAATGATCCAGAAAAAAATCAAGGTCCCAACCTCCAAACAAGAGCCCTCTGTTCCAAAAATCTTCCACACCAGGGCCCTTCAGCAGTACTGCATATCATGGCAGATCATGTAAAATGCTCACAAGAGTGTGGTATCCAGAAGGAAGGACAGCTGTCCTGCTAGAGTAAAAGAAAACCCTTTATCTGACTATATTTCATGCCCAAATCCCAGGCAGTCAATACTAACCCACAGCAAAATAAAATGGAGCTCACTCAAACTCTGATCTTTCATTTTACAAAGAATGGCAAAGAAAACTCTGAGCTCCTCTCAAGAGCTTCATTTAGTATCATCAGAGAGGGGCAAGGAGAAAAGGGGCAGTTACTGAGAGGAAAGGTACACTGGGAAAAGCCCACCCAAACCCCACTGGAGAAACACCATTGCCGAGCCCTGAATTGAGCTCTAGGTAAATGCTAACAGTAAATGCTAGAAAACTGACAGCTACCTAAGGCAAGTGGACTGGAAAATGTAAAAACAGAGAAGAAACCAGTAAGGCAGGACCCACAGTCCAAGCAAGCATAAAGCTGTTAAAGGAAATCTAGTAACAATCTAGGCCAGATTACAATACACACCCAACAGTGTTCCAGTAGGTAAAGCAAGAAAGATCCCTGGGAATGTGGCCACTTTCTCCCAACCTCAGCAGAAGAAACACTAGAGCTAAGAAATTACAAACAAACAAAATACAAGGAAAAGAAAGGAAGGACAAGCACATTTGCAACACTAGGTTACTACCTAGTGCTATAAAATGGTGAAAAATGATTGCAATCTAAGGTGACAACTCTTTGAAGACTTCAAAAACGAACTTTTCCAAACCATCTGGCATTTGGTAATCAGAGGCAACACTTGTGCCCAATTAACACAGGGTGAGATGATTTGAATGCTCCTCTATCACACACACCTGGGAGTGGTTTGAACCAGCCCTAGATGCTTTGCTCCAATTAGTTAAGGAAAGTTTTTACAAAACTGAAAGCACTACCCATTTCAGCCGTGGCTGGCTCCCAGCCATATTCAGCTTCAATTGCAGTAAGTGCACTCCCAGCCCCATGCTGTGGAAAGTCCACAGGAACAGGTGACCAGGCCACTCAGGAGAGCAAGCAGCACAGCTGCCACTTACTTGCTCTGTGACAGCCTCGGGAAAGTTACACAATCTTTTTCAATATCGACTTATAAGAAGGATTTTAAAAACTTGGCCTAGATAGTCTCCAAGGTGCCTGCAAAATTTAACACCTAATTTAATACATAAGCCTCAAAAAATTTTAATTCCTACAAGACTAGTTTTTCCTTTTACCTTCTTTTGGACTTTTCCTCTACTTATTAAACAGCTCACCCACACTAATCAAGTGCCTTTAATATATATATAGCACTCCTGTGGCCAGAACTAAACGTGAAAGCTAAGCCTTTTCGCAGTATACTTTCCTGCAATTACAGGAGAAAGACGACAGAAGAGGAAGACTGCTTTTCCTTTTCAATAAACTTTCCCCAAACGTGAAACTCTCGGGCCTCGCACCCACCCTCCTATTCCTTCCTCCGTTGTCCTGTCCCACAGATTCTGCTAAAGGCAGCCCCGACCCCAGGCCCACCCCTCAGCAGTCACTGAGGCCGGCCTCAAGAGACCGTCTCCTACCCTGGCGTCCAGGCTCTGAAGTCTGCATGTAGTCCAGGGAGCTGGGCTGCCTCTGGCTCTGGCCCCGTTTCCACCGCTGGCTGTAAAGGGCACATAGGAATCCAAGGCCCGCGGCGGTGCCCAGCAACAGTCCTAGCCCGGCGCGGGTGCCACCCAAGGCCCCCAGACTAGACATGCTGCACCTGCAGCCCGCGTGAGCCACCGAGAGCAAGCGAGCGAGGGAGGAGGAGAGATTCATGAGCGTGGTCCACCCACCTCCAAGGTTGAACCCCTGGAGATAATCTTGCCCAGACCCTGGACACCCACCACCCTCACCCTAGTCCCGACCCTAAGGTTTCTGCTAGCCCCAGACCTGGCTAACGCGCGGTTCAGCCGGCCCGGACGCAGCCTCCCCTCCAACACGCCCCCTAACCCTGATTCCGGAGTCAGGTTGCTGGGCCTCCAAACTCCTCCCCCAGCCTCACGACACTGCAGACCACAAACCCGCCGCCCTGGCTGCAAACCCCTGGCCTCCCCGCCGCGCCATTCGAAGGCCCCCTGGCCTGTCAGGAGCTCAACTCACACTCCTACTCCGCCGCTCACTACTGCGGCACCGGCCGCCGCTTCGCGCTGTCAATGACCGTGACGTCATCAAACGGTGCCGACCGTCAGCCCCGCGCGCCTATAGGAAGGCGGGGTGAGAAGGTCACCGAGGCTCCGCCTCCGGCGCAGGGTTTTTTCAGGGGGCGGGGCCACGGGCTCTGCCTGAGGGGAGAAACCTGCAGAGAGTAGGAAAGGGGATCCTAGAATGGGTTAGAAGCCGGGAAGAGGGGGAAAGCTGGGAGACCCCTTGGGCCGGATGCTAGAGCAGTAACCCCCACGGTCTGGCCAGCTGAGGTTCCATTTCCCTCCATTTACACCAGATTACTTAGTGTTCCCGGAATATGCTCCGCGTATTCACCCTTTCTAGCTTTTCGACTGCTTTCTGCCTAGAATGACCCTTTCTCTACCTGGAAAACGCGACCCCCCTCCCACCTTTCCTTAACACTGGGTCATAACTCAGACTTTGATTTCAGCTTAATTTGTTTATGCATTTTTACCCAAACCATTTACTAAGCACTAGACAATAGTGACTGGCATTTCAGATTAGAACTGATAAATTGTTGGTTATCCACAAGAGGTCCCTGAGTCCCCAGGGCCAGCTTCTGCCAGTTGAAACCTAAAAACTTTTATTGTAGATGCACACCCCATCATTAAAAAAAAATCTTAAACCTTACATTGTCGTTTTAACATTAATCAAGGACAGGGTTATAAAAACTTCTTTATTTCCAGAATGTAAATGAAATTCATTCCTCTAATGATAACACTTTTTAACATTTGGCTGAGGCTGAAACTTGGGTTTATCTCTGATTGCTTAAATTGGTTCAGATACCATTTCAGGTTTTTTTGTTTGTTTTTAATCTGAGTTAATCATTTTTTTCTACCTACCTGTGGCCCATAGTTCCTTCTATAATTCTATTTTACTCCTGTGATTTTATGCAACTTATAATTTTAGAAACTAAAAAGACATGATTTTGTGCACTATGGTTCCAATTTTATCATCAGCATTCCTTAAAGTTAAATTTTAGTTTAGTGGGAGCTGAAATATCTAGACCAGTCCTTCCCAAATCCTTTACTAGATATTATTTATTCACTTTTTAATTGTGAGATATTTTACACATTTAAGAGACACTTGAGGACTTCCCTGGTGGCGCAATGGTTAAGAATCCACCTGCCAGGGCTTCCCTGGTGGCGCAGTGGTTGAGAGTCCGCCTGCCGATGCAGGGGACACGGGTTCGTGCCCCGGTCCGGGAAGATCCCACATGCCGCGGAGCGTCTGGACCCGTGAGCCATGGCCGCTGAGCCTGCGCGTCCTGCGCGTCCGGAGCCTGTGCTCCGCAACGGGAGAGGCCACAACAGTGAGAGGCCCGCATACCGCAAAAAAAAAAAAAAAAAAAAAGAATCCACCTGCCAATGCAGGGGACATGGGTTCAAGCCCTGGTCAGGGAACTAAGATCCCACATACCACAGAGCAACTAAGCCCGTGTGCCACAACTACTGAAGCCCACGTGCCTACAGCCCGTGCTCTGCAACGAGAAGCCACCGCAATGAGAAGCTCGTGCACTGCAACGAAGAGTAGCCCCCACTCACCGCAAGTAGAGAAAGCTCACACGGAGCAATGAAGACCCAACACAGCCAAAATTTAATTAATTAATTAATAATAATAAAGAGTACATTTGATGCATAGGTACATTGCAATGAATCACTGAAAAGCAATGAGGTACCCATCCCACTGCCTAAGGAACAGAACTTCACCAATACCTGCTACTCATTTTTAAGGACTCAGTTTGATTAGTACCTCTTGTGATACACTAAGAGATTAACTATGTTGTCTTGGTGGTGAGAAAGGAATGTTTTTAATATCTTTTCCATATTTTTCCTCATTTTTCTGAAATAAGCATGTATTTCTTTTCTAATAAGAAAAAATATTAACTTTACTTTAGAGGGAATAAAAACCCGTTTCCTCTGGGAAACTTTCCCAGACCACCATCTTAGTGGAATTAATCTTTTTATCTTTCTTTGCTCTTGAGGCTTGTTTACCTCTATTACACTTGGTTCCATGATTATTTGCTTTCTAGTCTGTCTACCCCACTGGGCTGCTCACTCTTCCCGGATAGAGTTCATGCCTGATTCATCCCCTATGCCTAGCAGAGCTCTAATGCAAAAGCCATCCATAAAAGTTGGAGAAAAGAAGAAAATAAAGAACGACCAATATCCAGCCCCTGCCACACTGATAATGCTTTTGTTACCAAACCAGGTTTGTTTGCGCAACGTGTGGCAAGCCAAATGCTGAGACACAGAGGTTTGCGGCAGAAAGATAATTTATTCACAAGGCAGCCAAGCCAGGAGACGGGAGAACAAATCTCAGATCCGCCTCTCTGAAGGTTTGAGCTATTTATGGGATAAAGAAGTAGTGTAGACTTAGGCATGGGGAAAGGTGATTAGAGGTAGGGAAAGGTGAGGTAAATGGTGTTTTGCGCAGGCGTATCTGGATTATATGCTTCTTCATGGGATGCATGTTCAAAAATGGAGGGGCTTAGTGTGATCTGAGAGTGGACTTCTGGCCTTCTTATGTCAAAAGGTTGTTCATTGGACACCTGTGAGGGCCCAGCTTTAGGGTCAGTGGTCCCAACCAGCCTTAGCCAGATTGAACTGACCAAGAGCTGATTCAAAGTTCTGAAAAAACAAATTAAGCCCCTGTTACTATAGCGACCCATACTTCAGAAGTGTTATCTGTAGGGGTGGTTAAGGAGTCTTGTGATATATTACCCAGGCTATGCGATGCCTGGAGGGTATGAAATTAAACAGGGTAAAAAAACAAATTAAAGGTAGCTTAATCTGTGAAGGTAGTTTACAAGCAGAGGGGTTTTTAACAAGCTGTTCCTTATCTGTTGTTCTGTAAAACGGGCTGAAGAATTTCTGCTAGTCACAAACCTCCGTTAACACTGCGGACACAGTTTCATTTTCATAATGAAAGCCGAGTTGTAGAAGAACAATTTCTCCTCTTTTTACAGGGAAGGGAGATCTGCCAGATAAACTCATTGTGGCAAGGGGCGAGGCCAGATGGGAAAACCAAGTAGGGGAATTCATTTCCTCCTGGATATTAGAGATGTTATCCAGCGTGCATGCGTCTGCCAGGGGAATCAGGCGCGCATGCGTCTGCCAGGGGAATCAGGCGCGGGCTGGGTGATTCTGGATGGAGTGCTCTATCTTATGCTGCATCTGCAGACCAGTTTTGCAAATGTAATAAATCCCTGGCAGTCTGAGATAGGCACTGCCCTCCTGTCTCATCCCCACCCCTCAACAGCCCAGCCTGAGAGAAGAGAGTAGAGCAGACCCCAAACCCCTGTCCTGCTCTCTGCCCAGAACACGAGAGCCTTATGTACCTAGTTCTTTCAAGAGAGGCGACATATGCCTTGGGATGGTGGCCTTACCTCTTGTGTCTAACCTCTAATACGCTTGACACTTTAAAAAAAATTGTTCTTGTAAAATATTTAATGGCTACAAGATACTTATAATACATGTATAAAAATGGAGTACATTTATAACCCTTTGCACGCCGGTCCTAGTGTAAGAAAGAGAACATCATTTTTGTCTTTTAAGAACCCTGCGTTCGTTGTTTTGCGTATATTGAAGAATCCTTGCATCCCTGGGATAAATCCCACTTGATCATGGTGTATGATCTTTTTAATGTGTTGTTGGATTCTGTTTGCTACTATTTTGTTGAGGATTTTTGTGTCTATGTTCATCAGTGATATTCCTCTGTAATTTTCTTTTTTTGTGATACCTTTGTCTGATTTTGGTATCAGGGTGATGGTGGCCTTGCAGAACGAGTTTGGGAGTGTTCCTCCCTCTGCAATTTTTTGGAAGAGTTTGAGAAGGATAGGTGTTAACTCTTCTCTAAATTTCGATAGAATTCGCCTGTGAAGCCATCTGGTCCTGGACTTTTGTTTGCTGGAAGATGTTTAATTACAGTTTCAATTTCATTACCTGTGATTGGTCTGTTTACCATATTCACAAATTAAAGAATAAAAACCAGCGGCTTCCCTGGTGGCGCAGTGGTTTGGAGTCCACCTGCCAATGCAGGGGACACGGGTTCGAGCCCTGGTCTGGGAAGACCCCACATTAGTTGCTGTGGAGCAACTAAGCCTGTGCGCTACAACTACTGAGCCTGTGCTCTAGAGCCAGCGACGCCTGTGCTCTAGAGCCAGTGACTCTGCAACTTCTGAGACCGTGCGCCACAACTGCTGAGGCCTGCGCACCTAGAGCCTGTGCTCCACAAGAGAAGCCACCTCAGTGAGAGAAGCCCACGCACCACAACGAAGAGGAGCCCCCGCTCGCCACAACTAGAGAAAGCCCACCTGCAGCAACGATAACCCAATGCAGCCATAAATAAATAAATAAATAATTTTAAAAAGAATAAAAACCATATGATCATCTCAATAGATGCAGAAAAAGCTTGTGACAAAATTCAACACCAATTTATAATAAAAACTCTCCAGAAAGTGGGCATAGAGGGAACCTACCTCAACATAATAAAGGCCACATACAACAAACCCACAGCAGACATCATTCTCAATGGTGAAAAACTGAAAGCATTTCCTCTAAGATCAGGAACAAGACAAGAATGTCCACTCTCGCCACTATTATTCAACATAGTATTGGAAGTCCTAGCCATGGCAATCAGAGAAGAAAAAGAAATAAAAGGAATACATATTGGGATAGAAAAAGTAAAACTCACTATTTGCAGATGACATGATACCATACATAGAAAATCCTAAAGATGCTGCCAGAAAACTACTAGAACTAATCAATGAGTTGGGTAAGGTTGCAGGATACAAAATTAATGCACAGAAATCTCTTGCATTCCTATACATTAACAACCAAAGATCAGAAAGAGAAATTAAGGAAACAATCCCATTTACCAGCACAACAAAAAGAATGAAATACCTAGGAATAAACCTACCTAAGGAGGCAAAAGACCTGTACTCAGAAAACTATAAAACACTGATGAAAGAAATCAAAGATGACAGAAACAGATGGAGAGATACCATGTTCCTGGATTGGAAGGACCAATATTGTGAAAATGACTATACTACCCAAAGCAATCTACAAGTTCAATGCAATCCCTATCAAATTACCAATGGCATTTTTCACAGAATTAGAACAAAAAATTATACAATTTGTATGGAAACACAAAAGACCCCGAATAGCCAAAGCAATCTAGCGAAAGAAAAACGAAGCTGGATGAATCAGGCTCCCTGACTTCAGACTATACTACAAAGCTACAGTAATCAAGACAATATGGTACTGGCACAAAAACAGAAATATAAATCAACGGTACAGGATAGAAAGCCCAGAGATAAACCCACGTACCTATGGTCACCTAATCTATGACAAAGGAGGCAAGAATATACAATGAAGACAAGACAGTCTCTTCAATAAATGGTGCTGGGAAAACTGGGCAACTACATGTAAAATAATGAAATTAGAACACTACCTAACACCATACACAAAAATAAACTCAAAATGGATTAAAGAGGCTTCCCTGGTGGCGCAGTGGTTGAGAGTCCGCCTGCCGATGCAGGGGACACGGGTTTGTGCCCCGGTCCGGGAGGATCCCACATGCCGCGGAGCAGCTGGGCCCATGAGCCATGGCCACTGAGCCTGCGCGTCTGGAGCCTGTGCTCTGCAGTGGGAGAGGCCACAACAGTGAGAGGCCCGCGTACCGCAAAACAAACAAAAAAAAACAGTACCAGTACTATTTAAGGTCCCTGGGTAACCTTCCATGATCTCGCCATCCTTACTCTTTATACCCCCTCCTAGATGTAACCACTGCCCTGAATTTTGTTTTTTATGTTCCCATTCATAAGTTTATTACACATGTACATATCAACTAAAAACATGTCAATTTTCATATTTTTCCATTTTATATACACGGGAGCATACTATCTGGATTCTTCAGCAACTTATTTATTTTTTGCTCAAGATTAGGAAAAGCATCCATATTTAATTTTCAATAATGTATAATTGTCTAATGAGTGAGTTTATTATGATTGTGGTTAGCAAATACCTTTTGAGTATTATATAAGTTGTTTCTAAATTTCTTTTTGCTATTATAAATAATTCTGTAATTTTTGTACCTGTATTCTTGTACATTGAGTTTATCTTGAGTTTTCTGTTTAAGCAATTATATTGTTTGAATAAAAAAACTCATTTATGAAAAAAAAACCCTACAAACAATAAATGCTGGAGAGGGTGTGGAGAAAAGGGAACCCTCTTACACTGATGGTAGGAATATAAATTGTTACAGCCGCTGTGGAGAACAGTATGGAGGTTCCTTAAAAAACTAAAAATAGAACTACCATATGACCCAGCAATCCCACTACTGGGCATATACCCTGAGAAAACCATAATTCAAAAAGACACATGCACCCCAATGTTCACTGGAGCTCTATTTACAATAGCCAGGACATGGAAGCAACGTAAGTGTCCATTGACAGATGAATGGATAAAAAAGATGTGGTACATATATATAATGGAATACTACTCAGGCATAGAAAGAAATGAAATTGAGTCATTTGTAGAGATGTGGATGGACCTAGAGTCTGTCATACAGAGTGAAGTAAGTCAGAAAGAGAAAAACAAATATATATTAACGCATATATGTGGAATCTAGAAAAATGGTACAGACGCACCTATTTACAGAGCAGGAATAGAAAGGCAGACGTAGAGAACGGACGTGTGGACACGGCGGGTGGGGAAGGGGAGGGTGGGATGAATTGGAAGATTAGGTTTGACACAAATACACTACCATGTGTAAAATAGCTAGCTAGTGGGAACCTGCTGTATAGCAGAGGCAGCTCAGCTCGGTGCTCTGTGATGGTCTACTTGGGTGGGATGTGGGGGGAGGGAGGTCCAAGAGGAAGGGGATGTGTGTATGCATATGGCTGATTCACTTCACTGTGCAGCAGAAACTAACACAACATTGTAAAGCAATTATACTCCAATCAAAAAAAACCCAAAACCCTGCATGTCTGTCTCCACTCCATCCCTTTCCCTTTTCTCAGAGGTAACCACTCCCCTGAATATTACATTTATCATTTCCTTTTCTTTTAAATCTGACCACACATGTCTTTATCTCTGAACCATATACTGTTTAATTTTGCATGTTTGTGAGCTTTAGGTAAATAGAATTATTCTGTATTTTTCCAAGATTTGCTTTTTCATTCAGCATTTTCGTTGCTATAGTTTCCATTGTATGAATCAACCAAAAACTCCACTTTTGTTGGCCATAAAGTCTGTTTCCAGTTTTTTGCTTGTTACAAACAGTGCTATTATGAATATTCTTTTTTTTAATATTCTTGTATGTGTATCCTGATGCGGTCAGTGAGTTCTCCTAGGTTTATCTAGGAGAGGTTTGGTGGGTCACAGTGATGCATGTCTTAAGCTTTACTAGACGATGCCGAATTGTTTTCCAAGGTGATCGTATCAGTCATAACAATCTGCAATCCCAACAGTAATGTTTCAATTGTTAGACATCTTCACCAATACACGATGCTTACACATTTTTATTTTTTGCAAATCTGTAAAGCAGTATCTCACTGGTTTAATATGCATTTCTGGGATTTCTAATGATATTGAACATCATGTTATAAGTTTATTGGCCATCTCCACTCTCTCTTTTGAAAAGTGCCTATTTGAGTCATTTGCCCATGTTTCTTCTATTGATTTATCTTTTTCTCCCTAATTTGTAAGAGTTCTTCATATGTCCTGGGCATTAATCGTTTGTCAGTTTAACAAATCCTTTGTTAATCTTGAACATGTCTTATCTCTCTAGCTAAACTGTTAGTCCTGGAGGTTGAGGATAGGGATAGAGAGTACAGAAAAATAAATTGGACCAGTAAGGATCCTTTAGGATTACAACTTCCTATTTCCCTTATACCTTTCTCCACATGGGTCAAAGTGCTGGAGGCACAGAGCATACCCTTCAGTGAAGTGAAGATTTTTCAAGAGCCTGGGAGGGAAGGTTACAAGCTGGCTTTCTTTTGCTTTCTTTATCTTTTTCATTTATTTTTTTGCTCCAAGTATTTTATTTTTTTATTGGGGTATAGTTGTTTTACAATGTTGTGTTAGTTTCTACTGTACATTGAAGTTCCCTGTGCTAAATAGCACGTTCTTGTTAGTTATCTATTTTATACATATTAATGTATGTATGTCAATCCCAGTCTCCCAATTCATCCCACTGTCTTGCTTTCTTTTTAAAGAACCAATCACAACAAGGCAGATAAAGAATGTTCAGTTGTCAGACTTTGATACATTCAGATGAAGGCGTGGACGCGTGGAGGTGAACTCGCTGCACTCTCTTTGGTGGCTGGTGCGCAGAAGTTTCTTTTGCCCCCAGGTGTTGCCTTGTGAGCTCTTACACGTGCGCTGAGTCTCTCCAGCTTCGCCGGAAACTCTCTGAACCGACGGCCAGATTCCGTTGGTTTAAGTCTCCAGGCCTGGCACTCAGCCAAGCGCTCAGTTCCTTTACAGATTTACCTACAAGGCCACAGAAATGCACGGTTCCGCCGCTGTACTAGGAATTACGGTCGGGAAGGCGGGAAAGCGCAGTGCACCCGAGGGGTCTCCTGCCTGTCTCCCGCGCGCTGAAGGAATCTCTGGAGAACGTGTCTCGGGGCCGGGAAGTGGGGATCCGCTAAACATTATAGAGGCCTTCCGCGGGTGGGGTGGGCAGGAGCTTGGGAGGCCTCAGTGGGGTAGCCGTTTGCACCCTGCTCTGCTTCACAGGGGAGGGGGCGGGGACCAGGAGGACTTTGGAATCTGTTACCGAAGGTGTTGCAGTAACAGGGCGCAAAGTCAACACGCGCGCAGGGCGCCACGGCCCGCCGCAGCCGGCAGAGCCCGGCGGGCCACCCCGGCCTCCGGTCCGGGGCTGGGGGAGCGACACCCCGCCCTCGCCCGCGCCCAACACAGATCCCGCCTCGCCTCCGAACGACCCGCGGAAGCGTCGGCGGAAACCAAGGGTCTCAGGGCGCTGCCCTACCGCTGGGGGCGGGTCTCGAATCGCCGAGCTCCGGGGCGTGTCACGGGCGCCAGCTCCTGATTGGCCGGCCGAGGCGGTAACGGGCCAGGAGCTGCTGGATTGGCGCAGCCGGAGGCCAGAGCAGGAGTAACTGGACTCCAGGTGGCCGGTCGCAGTCCCGGAGCCCGAGGGGCTGGCGTCTGCGCCGGGCCCAAAGTCTAGGGAGAGATCCTGACCGGGACGCGCGCACCATGCCCTACCTGCTCATCAGCACCCAGATCCGCATGGTGAGTACCCGCTGGCCAGCCCTGGGAGTTGGCGTTCGGCCCGGGTCAGGGGTGGGGGCGGCGCTGCAGACCGCATCTCGGCGCCTCCCTCCCGGGCGACGCCCGCGCGTGGCCGGACCCGGAAGCCGCCCGGAACACGCCCCCCTGGGCGGCCGGGAGGGAGGCTGGGTCTTGGACTTAACCTGGATCCAGGGACTCAGAGAGCTCTGGCAGCCCGGCGACTCCAGCGCCGCGAAGGGGGCCAGGTGAGTGCGTCCCCACCACCCAGCGAGCTCCGGGCGCCTGTGGCTCCGGTCCTACCTGCCTGCGGGAGGTCAGGAGCCTTTGGGAGGGACCCAGGAAGTCCTGGTCTCACATGTGCAGCACCCACTGCCCCACACAGAGCCACTCTGCCAGGGAGTGGGGAGTGGGAGTGGACTAACCTGAGGGAGAGAGGTTTGTTAAAGGATGTGCTAAGACGCCAAGACCCCTGTGCCGAGTGGCCCACTAGCTACACCCTTAGGCACTTCCAGGAAGAGCTCTCCTGAGACCTTAGAAAAGGAAGAGAAGAAAAAACCCGAGACAGCCCATGGGGTTAGAGATGGGAGAACACCATTCAACAGTCAGAAACCACGCCCCTTTCCCTGGGCGCAGTTTCCTCTGCAAAAAGAAGGTGCTGGTTGCTCTATGAGTCCCCATTTGGCTTCAGAATAATATGACCGGGTCCCCAACCTGGGTAGCAGGATGCTCCTCTGCCCCTTCCCACTCCCCAGTGCTTGGGTGATCCATCAGAGGGTACACAGCTCCCTTGGGATGCAGGAAATAACAGATGGGCTCACCACTGGGCAGGAGAGGTCTCGGCAGTGCCACAGGGCAGTGGTTTAAGAACCAGTCAGCTGTGCAGTTGTTAAAATGTAGACTCCTGGACCCCTTCCCAGACCTCCAGAAGCACTCTGGAAGCCTGGGGCTTGGGAATTCAGTGCTCCTCAAGCAACTTAAAAAAATAAGTTTCATTGATATATTATACATATCACGACAGAATTCACCAAAGTGTACAATTCAATGGTGATGGGGTTTTTGTTTTTTAGCTTGCTCAGAGTTGTGCATCCATCACCATAGGCAATTTTAGAACATTTCTATCACCTTACAAAGAAACCCTGTACCCATACCCTGTCCCTAGCAGTCACTCATTTCCCCCGGGCCCCTCAGCCCTAGGTAACCACCCGTCTACTTTTCGTTGTAATATGTGGTCTTTGGCCTCTTTCACTTACGTGATGTTTTCAAGGTTCATCCATATTGTAGCAGACATCAATACTTGTTCCTTTTTATTGTCAAATAAAATTCCATTGAATGGCTATACCACATTTTATTTATCCTCTGATCAGTTGACAAACATTTAGGTTGTTTCCACTTTCTGGTTATTATGAATAACGCTACTGTGAACATTCGTGCGCAAGTTTTTGTGTGGACATGTTCTCATTTCTCTGTTCTCCAGCTTATTCTGACACACAGATATAGGTGGTGGTGCCTGGCGTGAAGGTGCCAGTAGTTGGGCATTGCCCAGCCCGGCCTAGAGGGTGCAGGGAGGCCCCGCATGGCTCAGCCTGATCACTGATGGACTCCACCCCTTCCCAGCTTGTGTTTAGCGCCCAAGATTCCTTTCCTCTCCCTCCAGTCTTTAACTGAAGCGGGCTCAGAGCCAGCAGGCGGGGGAGGAAGGAGAGGCGAGACAGCTCACCTCTGCCTGGCAGCCAGCCAAGCAGCCGCTGTGACTTACCTTGCAGGAGGTGGGCCCCACCATGGTGGGCGATGAGCACTCCGATCCAGAGCTGATGCGGCATCTGGGGGCCTCAAAAAGAAGCGTCCTGGGAAACAATTTGTAAGTAGTAGCATTCCTAAGGATCTTCTCCTTGCCAGCCCCTAGACTTGTCTCTGTTCCTTTTACACAACAGGACAATGCCACTGCCTAGCCTCAGGACCCCTCTGCCTGCATCCTGGGGATCTGTCCTCTGTAGACTTTCTCTGAGAGCTTTCCCACTGGCCCTCCCTTCACAAGGGAGCCCCTGGACAAAGTCCCAGGACAGAGTCTGGTTCCCTGAGTATAGGACTCTGCAAGTGGACTGCTCCTTGCCCTGCCCTTTCATCTCTAAACTGGATCCCATCAAGGCAAAGACAAGCACAGAGAAAGGCTTCTGTCTTGAAGAGATGGCTAAGTAACAAAGCTCAGCCCTAGAAACAGGGAGAAGGGAGCCTGGGTCCTGCTTCCAGTTCAGCTGCTGCCTGGGGACTTAGCCACTTCCCTTGGCATCCTTCACACCAGCCCCAAGTCTAAACAGTGATTCATGCTTCCTTTTCTGCCCTTCACCCCTTCCTGCCGTAGGCAGGGAGAACTCTGGCTACACAGGCTCAAACTCCTGAGAAGGGTCACCAGAGTGCACCCCAGTTAGAAGAAGGGAAAGAGGAGGCGAGCTGGCTGTAGCCCCCTGGTCAGGGTTGGAGGGCAGAAGCCAACGCCATCCCTTTGCCATAAGGCTTTTGTCTCTCAGATGCCCAGCCTGGGGCTTCAGCCCTTTATCTACTTGATGGCCCTTCAGAATCATTTAACCCTGAAAGAAGGGAAACCAGGCATTCTCCATCCTAGACAGTGGCACTCAGAGCCAGGAGCTCTTGGGGGCCAAACTTATTGCTCCACCACTACAGGACAGCCAGGCAGCAAGAGGGCAGAGGCCTGGGGGAGGGTCCCAGGGAGAGCAGGCCGCTCCTGCTGAATGGGCAGTGGCCCAGGGCACATGGAGCTGTTGTCAGACTCATGCCGGTTCTACTCTCTGGATGACATCGGGAAAGCTGCTTTACTCCTCTCTTTTCTCACTTATAAAATGGGAACAATAACAGTACCTTCCTTAGGTTGTTGGGAGGAATAAATGAGATGATGCAAAGAGCTTAGTAGATGAGGGGCAGGGAATGTGTACTCAGCCTGGCACCCAGAAGTCACCCAGCAAACGTCAGTCCCTGTTAGGAGTACTCCTGACCAGGCCTAGTCTGCAGCAGATACTAGCTTGGTACGCAGGGCTGTGCTGTGTACTCCCTCACGCCACCCTCCTTCTCTTCGCAGTTGTGAGTACTACGTCAATGACCCTCCTCGAATAGTCCTTGACAAGCTGGAGCGCAGAGGCTTCCGTGTGCTGAGCATGACAGGGGTGGGCCAGACGTTGGTGTGGTGCCTGCACAAGGAGTGACCCTCCCACGCTGAGGAGCTGCAGTCACCCCTTCTCTGGAGTGGTTGCCATGGGCCCCGACCCCAGGACCCTGCCTCACTCACCGCCCTGCCCATTCTTCCCAAGTCGTCATTTTCCTCGGCCCAGCACCACTGGGCAATGAACGGCCTTCTCCGAAACCTGCCTCAGCCAGTGGGGGGGCAGGGCCCCTGGCCCTGGTGCCCCCAGCTGCCCCTCCAGCTTCAGGCCTGGCACGGGCCCTGGAGGAGGCCGTGTTCTGTGGCAGGCTGAGGAGCTGGCAAGAGCCAGGCTGCCCCTGGCAGGGATCTGGGTGCCCCCGCGGAGCATGGCTCCAGGACTGGGCGTGTGGGTCCTGCGTAGCTAGTCCAAGCCAGTAAAGGGCTGTGATGAGTGGCTGCTCCTCTGCTCTGCTGGCCACTGACTCTCACCGTGTGGAGCGCCTCCCTGGGAGGGAGAGCCAGGCCTGGGTGGAGCCCTCCGAGGCAGAACCCAGAAACCAGGGTCATGCTTGGGCAGGCCCACACCCTACACCTATGTATGCAATAGAGGTAGACTCTTAAAAAAAAAAAAAAAAAAAAAGTTTATTGGTGACGTTTAAGAAAAGGGCTGTGGGATGGGAGGGCTGGAGGCAGGAGGCTACGTGGGCTGCCCAGCCTGGTCCTCCTGCTGCATCTGGGCGATCAGCTGCTGCCTCTCAGCTGCCTGGCGCATACGCATCATGACGAGGCTCTCATAGTCCCTCTCAGACCGCACGGAACCCTGGGGGGACAGAGGGAGGACACGGAGGCGTCAGGGCACAGCCCCACGGATTCCAGACTCGGAGGACAGGGCCTAGGCAGAGCCGCCGCCAAGAGTCGAGGAGGGAGGATGCCCAGGAAGGGAAGGACCCTGGAACATCCTGCAATCCCAACTCACCCATGTTCCTTCAGAGCAAGCAGGCCTTTGGCCCCAGGCCAGCTTCTCAGCTGGCTCCCCTTCAGCCCATCTCAAGCAGCTATCACCCCGCCCCACCTCCCCTTTCCCAGGCCCTTCCTCATGCTCAGGTGAATCAGGTGAATCACTTCCTCATGCTCTAGCCAGGCCCTCATCCCTTCATTTCCTCCACCCCATGGCTTCTGCTTCTCACAAGTTACCAGTGAAGGGGGGTTGTCAGGGGCACAGAAACACACTCCACTCTGCCAGGTGGAGGTGAGAGCATCGACCCCTCCCAGCTGCCCACCCTCCCTGTGGTCTGGCTCCTGCTGAGGATGCACAGGGAGCCCTACCCTACACACAGCCTCACTCAGCCCCACCCTAGGAGAGAGAAGCAAGCATGAGGCCAGCTTGCCTCCTAAAAATACACACTAGGGCTCCTGGAGGGCAGGGCCCGTGGCTTTTTCTTTTATGATCCTGCCCGCACAGTGAGGGGGACTGAACGGTGCAATATTTTCATAATCAAAATAATAAATGACCACCTCAGTGGGCCAAGGCTGTGGGGTGGAGAGGCAGCTCTACAGGAGAGCCCTGAGCCGCCAACGCCATGCCCTGATAAGGTCTGCAGTGGCACTTAAATCATTTCCTCCCTCTGTGCAGCTGAAGCTGCATGAAGAAGTATGAAGCCCACCAGAGCTGGCACAGAAGGGAGCCAGGCCAGGGGGGCTGCACAGTAGAGCTGCTGAGGCCTGCTTCGCAGTACCCCAAGCTGATGCGCCTTCGTGGAACAGGCCAGGAAAAAAGTTTGGTGGTCAGTGACCCGGGGAATTAGAAGGGAGTGGCTGGGGTTAAGATGCCAGGCCCTGGCCAACTGGTTTGGAGTCAGGGGTGTACAGAACCAGGAAGTGTTACCCAGCCCAGATCCCCCTGCCCTTCCCGACAGCCCCACGCCTCCTCCCAGGCCTCCGCAGTTCCTAGGAGAATTGCCCTCCCAGCCAGGCCCACCTCCTAGCCTTGACCCAGCCCCTTCCCCAGAGGCAGGACCCCAAATGAGGCCCAGGCAGCCCCACAGGAAGGCAGGACACTGGCTCTCAAATGTCCTTTCCTGCCCTGAGGCTATCTGGGAAAATCCAGGAAGGCTGAGGAAATGGGAGCAGCCAGGCTTGCTGTCAGGCCAAGGGGAGGGCAATTCTCCCCCCGCCCAAGGTAATGCTGCTCTGCTGAGAAAACTTGAAGTCACCCTCAGCACGCCCCGAGCCTGGCCCTGGGAGGAGCCAGCCCTTTATAGGCACAGGGCCCCGTTAACACACCCTCTGCCTCCTTCCTTCCCCCCATCCCTGCAGGCTCTGCTAATGAGGGCCAGTCACTCACACCAGCGGCAGGCCTCTTCCTTCCCCAGCAGTCGTTCCACACGCCTGCCTTTCAATTAGCTCCCACCTCCCGGAGCTCCTCACCCCACACCCACGGGGGCTGGGGGGCCAGGCCTGCCCGCAAGGGCGCAGGGCGTTGGGCTGTGGAGGAAGAGGTGGCAGCGTGGTGACACACAAGGCAGGGCTGCCCCAGACGGTCCCCAGAGGAATGTTAGGCTCCCCGGTGCCCTGGGGCGTTGCCGCTGCCCCAATCCCTGCCTGCGGAAGCTGCAATTACCTCAGAGCACGAGACCAGCCTCCCATCTGACTGAGTCAGCCGAAAACAACACGTCTCCACCGCCACACACTGGCACAAACAGCCAAGCCACTAATCAGTCTGGGAGCCAGCGGCGGAGAGGCCAGCCCCCGCAGGGCCAGGAGCCACCCCGGGTCGCGCAGCAGCTGCCCTCGCTCCGGCTCCACGGAGTGGAGTGCTGTTTCTTCCTCCTGGGGTTTTTCCACTGCCCTATCAAGTAACCAGGCCACTCCTGTCCCTCTGGGAAACTCCCGTCGCCAGGAACGCTCAGCTTTTTCGGCTCTCCTGGACTCGCGTACGCAGGTCCCTGCTGAGCAGAAACCCGGAGGCCTCTGCTTCTGCCAGCGAAGGCTGCCTCCCTGATTCTCGCCGTTCACTGCTCCAGCGGGACCAGATGGCCCCCAGCTGCCCTTGAACCGGGCTTCTGAGGTACCAGGCTTGTCTGCTGGCTCCCTGGGGCCCCATGGAGATCTGGCGGAAAGGCTCCTTCCGCAGCGCCTCCTTCTTCAAGCGGCTGAGCCTGCGGCGGCCGCGGAGACTGCGGCGACAGGGCAGCGTGCTCAGCCAGGCCAGCACGGCTGGAGGGGACCACGAGGAGTACAGCAACCGGGAGGTCGTCCGGGAGCTGCGAGGGAGGCCAGATGGCCGGCGCCTGCCACTGTGGGGGGACGAGCAGCCCCGGGCCACCCTGCTGGCCCCGCCCAAACCCCCGCGCCTCTACCGAGAAAGCTCCAGCTGCCCCAACATCCTGGAGTCCCCGTCCACCTACACTGCAACCTACTCTGCCACCCTGCCCTCCGCGCTCTCCGTGGCGGACGCCCTCTACCAATACTCTGACGAGGACCTTTCGGACACGCCCCCCTTCCAGAGGACACCTGCTCCAGACCTCAGCGATCCCTTCTTCTCCTTCAAAGTTGACCTAGGGATTTCACTTCTTGAGGAAGTTCTACAGATGCTGAGGGAGCAATTTCCCAGTGAGCCCAGCTTCTGAATGGGGGGAGGGTGGCCAGAGGTGGGTGAAAGAGCCAGAAGTCTGGGGACCCAGAGAAGGAGGGGACAGTCGTGGATTAAGGTAGGGATAGGAATCCAGGTCCCTGCCTTCCCTCTGGGTCCTGAACAGTTCTCTGAGTCACCCCAGAGTGGAGGGACAGAGGTACAGAGGCAAGCTGGAAATGTGAGGGGGACACCTGCTGGCAGGAGCCCTGAAGGCAGCTAGCTAGGCTGGGAAAGGAAGGCCACACCTGCAACCACAGGGACCAGGCAGAGGCCAGCAGAGAGGGAGGGAGGCACAAGGGGTGAGTCCAGGAGCGGAGGACGTGCAGACTGGGCACGACAGATGGGTGCCCTGCGCCAGCTCCCTCTGAAGCCACTGTCAACAGAACGAGGTTACAGGACAGGTCTGGGCAAAAGTGGTCCAATCCAGGCTGGAGAGGAAAGTGGGAGACCTAAGGGGAGAGGGATGAAACAGGCGTGACCTTGTACAGTATGGTAGCCACTAGCTGCACGTGGCTGTTTAACTGAAATTAAATACAATTAAAAATTCAGCCCTCAGTCACACTAGCCACGTTTCAGGTGCTCGACAGCCACATATGACTAACGGCTACCACACTGGACAACGCAGAGTGAACGTTAACATCACTGGAGAAAGTTCTACTGGGCAGCACAGGCCTAGACCATGGCCTGGGGCCTGGTGGGGGGAAGGGGGAAGCATATGGGGCCTGCAAGGGAAGGGAGGGGCTGACAGAGTAGGAAGAGTGAGGCAGGTAGAGATACACAGTGTAACTCTGGAAAAACGCCAAACAAATCACTAGCAGAAAAGGGGGCATGAGAGACTCAAAGTGCCAGTACAGCTGCCCGGAGCACAAGCACTCCCTGGTGCCCAAGGAGGGAGGCTCTGGGGAATGCCAGGCACAGACAGCTTGCGAAAGGGGGCTGTGGGGAATTCCCAGAATTATTAGTGACGAGACCCTTGGGAAATCCAACAAAAAACAGTGGCAGGTTTCCCTCCTTCCTGCGCCCATGAGAATATGGGAGGGAGGACTGGATCAGGGACAGACACGAAGCTCAGAGCTGTTACAATGAAGAGGCAAGCTGGTCTCCAGAATTCTCACCAGGACTGAGGAACTTTGCTTTGCTCAAAACCTCTGACAACGGGGCTACGACCCCACCCTGAGGCCTGGCCAGAAGACTTGGAGCAGAGCCCAGTTGGCCGCATGAGCTTCTGACACCCCAGGCCTTTCCAGGTGTGGCAGAGGGGGAAGGGAAGCCTGGACACACAGCACCTCCACAACCCAAACCTGTGGCCTCCCCCTTCCCTCCTCTTGTGTGGCTGTGCTGAACTGAAAGCCCCCGTGGGATGGTGATAAAGAGAGCTCTTTGTAACACAGCCTATGGAGTGCCGTCTGGGGCTCTGAAATGCTGGGCCTTAACCGTGGGGAAACAGTCTCTAAAGAAGGATCCCAAGTCAAGCTCAGACCAGGTCCTTTGCCTCCTCTGTCCAGGGTCTGGGACACACTCTAGAGAGCTCCCCATCCTCACGGCCAGGTGAGGGGCGTGGTGGCGGGGTGCCTGAGGCAATGGGAGTGGAGCCCTTGCTGACCCGTGGAGCGGAACAGAAGCCTTCGTGGAGCCGCGAGGACTAAGAGCCGGTGTTGGGCGTGTGTCAGCTCAAGTGCATGCTTTACCACAAGTCGGGCACCAGGCAGCACTTCAGTGTCGGCAGGGTAGCCAGTGTTATTTCTAAAGAGGAGATATTGCCTCTTGACATTAGGTCCCCATCTGGGACAGCCATGGACACACCTGGAAGGAAGCTGGGGAAGGAAGCAGCCACCCTCATCACCGGCCCCTTCCCTGAAGCACCAGGTCATCTCAGCGCCAAATGCTTCACACTGCAACCAAGCGACCCGCAGGCCAGGACAATGCCTTTGGGTGATGATGAGAGACCCCAAAGGGGACCAGAACATGGAAAATAAGGTCTAAGAGGTCTGCATAGGGTGGGCCCCGCTGGCACTCAGAGAGGAAAGGGGATCAGCAAGGAATCACAGTCCTCCTGCTTGGATTGGCGGACCTGCCAATCTCTCCATATTCCTGATGACTGGGATATGCGAGGAAAGGGCCCTGAGAAGAGCCCAAACAGGAAGAGGTGCCCCGAAGCCTGAGCAGGCCCAGCTGTGTGAGGCCTGGCTCCTTACCTGGGACAGTCCTGGGTGGTTAGGGCCCATTGTGCTCTGGGGCCGTCCCTCCAACCAGGAAATCTTCAGAGGGTTATCGACTAGGCCCACTTCATTCTGGACAGCCAGCTCCTGTCAAATACAGCATCCGGTCCTGGTCCCATCACTCCAGTCGGCTACAAAGTAGCTCTCGCTACCCCCACAGAAAGAACCAGAACCAGCGCTCTCATCCTCCAAGCAAAGCACAGCAAACTTCATACAATGGTGTGCTGAAGCTCTGACCTTCCTTGTGCGCCACGTGAGCTTTCTGACTGGGGAGTGGGGGAAGGGGAGAAGGCAGTGCGAGGGCTCCAACCTGGAGGCGTGCTGGCTTCCAGGGGAAGGTGGAGGGTGTGGAGCCAGGCAGCAGGAAATGAAGCCATCCCCGGAATATTCTCCTGTCCATCCCTTCACTCGCTGTGCCTCTACTCCTGGGAGCTGGAGGGGCTCTGGGAAATCTTGGCTCTGAGCTGGCCCAGAGATCCCTGGGGAGTGTGGACACCTAAGCTCAGAGGGCCTACAGAACTGGATTCCTCCCCTGGAAAGGCAGGGCTGTCGGTAGCCCCCAAAGCCCCACATAGCACTCACCGCAGCCTTGATGGTTGCAAACTCCACCACGGCGGTGCCTGCCTTCTTACTGGACAGTACCAGGTTGAGCACCTCTCCGTACTGTGAGGATAAGGGGGTCCCAGTAAGCGTGGCTCAGCCTTCAGGATGGCCCAGCTCACACCAGAGACAAGCCTGAGCCACCCAGAGGCCACTAGGCCATTTTTAGCCGGGGTATAACCTCTCATTGCTAGGTTCAACCAGAAAGGGGATATCAGAGATGGGAAAGAAAGGTTCCCCCGCCCCTCGGGAATGCAGAGGACAGCAAAGGAGAGCTTGGCAGACGTGGGAATTTAGACAAGCAGAGACGCACAGCTGCCTCAGCAACTGAAGGAGGTGAAGAGGATGGGGCTTTGGTGCCAGACAATAGCCTCCTCTCGCCCCACAAATGCAGCCAAGCCCTTTGCTTCTAAGGATGGCAAGGGAAGGGGCACATGGCAACATGAGTGACTGGAAGGCCGTGGCCTAGGGAGAAGGTCTATGACACAGAAAAAAAAGGCAGGTAGAGATGGGAAGGAAGGTTAGGCCTGGAGATCCTGGGGTTTGGGCTGAGGTGGGGCCTGAGATGACGGGTTAGGGGGAAGTCAGCAGGGCAGACCTTTTGAAAAAGCCGCAGGAGGACATCTCTGGAATAGCCGCCTTGTGACTTGCTCTTCCACTTGAGCTGAAAAGATAGCAGTGGGTGTCACCATTGAACACTGACTTCTCAACAGAACCAGACCCTGCACGTGAGCTTTACAGTCTGAGCAGACAACCCCCTTCAAAGTACTGGTAATCTAAGGAGCACCCCCCAAAATGCATTCCCCTTGAAAACAGGCAGGTGGCCTGCTCATCCACAGCTACGCTTCCAGCCCTGTAAGATGCTCTCCTTCGAGGGCCTCAGGGAGGGCTGCCCTGCAGCCTTTCACGGCCAGCTCTGAGAGGCCATCCTGATGCCCAGGCAGTGGGAAGATGGAAGGATGGGATGTGGGTAGTGGTGTGGCTCCCAGAGATCCAGCGTCCCCGCCAGAAGCACCTGTGCCCATGGAAGCATCTGTTCTGCTGAGAGGAGATGGTGTGAGGTGGCCCGTAGATCCGCAGAGCTCACCTTTAGCTTGGGGGTTCCTTTGCTTCCAGGATTTTCTGCCATTCCTAGAAAATTTAGGAAAATTAGCAAGGTAGAATATGATGGAATCAGAGGTTCTCTTTCCCAAAGGAGACACAGCCCAGGGCCAAAGGACCTAGAAAAGATCACTCCTGACCAAGGGCAGTATCTGCCCCACCCTGCTGTGGAGCCTGGTAGGGCAAGTAGAGGCAATCCCACCCCAACCCTGAGGAGCTGTCACCTTGGGACAGCTGCCCAGCTGCCTGCTGAAGGCCATGGTCAGCACTCTGCCAACGAAGGGCTATGAACACCTACGGGGGGCAGAAGGTAGAGGTATAGACCACACAATTCTACTGAAACAAAGTACCCCAGAGCCTTCCCCGCCCCGCCCTGGTGATCTGCTCCAAAATAGAGCCAGCTCTGCTTGGGACTAAGATAAATGGGGCCAGGAGATCGCAGGTAGAGTGAAAATCCAATAGGCCTCAGAGAACTGGTAAGAAGAGACAGGTGGCATGTGTCCAAGTGGGGTGCCCAGGGGGTTCCAGCAGGTGGAAGCTTCCAGAACAACTTCCCTGAGTAGCCACTGTGGCCACTCTGGGCATCAAGAGCTGCCTCAGAGTGGGAGGCAGGTTTGGGGGACGGACTCTCACCTCTCAACCTCTGTTCCCGTTCCTGGCGTATCTGCTCCTGGATCACCCTCTGCTGCTCCTCCAGCTGCCGGGAACCCTCTTCTCGCAGGCGTTTGATCTGCAGAGTGGGAGTTGGGGAGGGTGACAGTTCTGTGCAGATCCAGTTCCAGGTTGGCTCACCTTGCAAAGGTCCCTGGGACATTCCACCTGCAAGCTAGGCTCAGCAACCTGCAGGTGGGACAGATCACCCAGATCCCACAGAAGAAAGTGGAAATGGCATGCCCTCTCCAGCCACAGCAACCCCTTTGCTCCACCAGCCTCCTCCCCCTCAGATGGCTGCAGTGCCTGGACGCTCACCTCTTGCTCTAGTGTTCCAGTGCTCCGGCTCTCCTCCTCCTCCTCCTCGTCGCTGCCGTGGGCCTGGGCCTGCCGCTCCCGGGCCTCCAGGTCTACGAACAAGGGTTGAATGACCCAATGTCTGGTCTAAGCAGTTTCTACATGGCCCCAGCCTACCAGGCTCTGGCTGCTTCCCCAAAGTCTCACACAGCATGAACCTATACAGTAACTCTGGCCCCTCCCTCAATGCCCATGTGCTCCCAAATTAATTTCCATTGAGAAAAGTCCTAACAAGGAAGAGAATAGGATCCAGCTGAGTGGCTGGGGTCTGGAAAAGTTAAAGCAGCTCACGCTGACCAAGCTGGTTCTCCAAACAGTGAACAAGGTGTGGGTGGGTGCTTATGTCAGCAGCCCAGGGCCACGGGTCAGGGCTGCCAGTGGGTGGAGCTCCTGGCCTCTGTTCCTGTGGTTTGGCACCACAGCCTGACCTGTGACCTTGCCATGGCTTTGATGCTCTTCCCACCACTGAGCTTGAGTTCCCACAGAATCTTCTTTTTTTTTTTGGCTGCACTGGGTCTTCATTGCTGCGCGCAGGCTTTCTCTAGTTGTGGCGAGCAGGGGCTACTCTTCGTTGCAGTGCGCGGGCTTCTCATTGCGGTGGCTTCTCATGTTGCGGAGCACGGGCTCTAGGCGTGTGGGCTTCAGTAGTTGTGGCTTGCGGGCTCTAGAGCGCAGGCTCAGTAGTTGTGACGCACGGGCTTTGTTGCTCCACGGCATGTGCACTAGGGATTGAACCCGTGTCCCCTGCATTGGCAGACGGATTCTTAACCACCGCACCACCAGGGAAGTCTCACAGTGGAATCTTCTACCTCCCCCCTCAACTCACATTTACCAAGCCTCACTGTGGACCCGGCTACAACGGCTCCTACAGGGATGGCAGCCACCATGCAAGGACATCACCCCAGGTCCTGGAGCCTTCCCACCTTCCAAGAGAAACCTGCTTGTGGCCCTGTCCCAGGCCAGCTGCTGTGACAAATGCTTCTTTCAGGTCTGGGACACACCACTTTGTTTTCTGTTCACTTTATTTACCTAAACTCTTCAGGTTTGTTTGTTTTTGATGGATGTACTGGGATGGTATATGTACATAATAAATATATGGATGTGAAGCAGGCAAGAGGAAGGGGAGAAAAATCGAGTAAAGCATGCTTGGACCAATCTTATGGGGGTGATGAAAATGTTCTAAAATTGATTTAGAGTCATAGTTGCACCATTTGGTAAATTTACTAAAAATCACTGAATTGTTCACTTGAAATGGGTGGACGATATGATATACAAAATATATGTCAATAAAGCTGTTTCTTAAAAGACAAACGCCTGGATCTCTTTGGATTCTTCTGAGAGGATTTCACGGAGTGAAAGCTCTGTGCAGAGCTGGGACGAATGAAAAAGATCCAGGACGGCGTGGCCAACAAGAACGCTGACTGTACTCATGCTGTGTGGGTTCAAATCCTGGCTCCAGCAAGTTCTTATCCTTTTGGTGCCTTAGCCTCTTTTGTCTATAAAAAGTGGGTTTCATAACACCCAGCTCCTTGGATAGTTGTAATAATTAAAGGAGGCACTAAAACATCTGTCACAGCGCTTAGCTAATAGCATACCTAGTCACTGTTATTATTCCTATGACTGTCCTTTAGGAGCCACCCCTGAGAACAAGGTTCTGCCCAGAGCCGGGGCCGCCAAGCTCTGAGTTGCTGGAACTGAAGCTGCAGGAGGAAAGGTGGGGGAGCTGCAGGAAAGCGGTCCAGGGAAACTGCAGGCTACCAGCACCACGATGTCACCTACCAAGCTTCACTTTCTTCCTTCTCTCATCAAGTTTCTGGGTCCTCTCTGCTGCCTGCTTCTTGGCTTTCCTGACCTTGTCATATGCAGCCTGGCAGAAGAAAGGAACACAGAGGAGCAGTCAGCCAGGGAACACACACAGAGCCCAGCCACCTCCCCAGCCCTGCCGCTAGCCCTAGAGCCATCAGGAGGCAGTCTGGTGACAGGGTCTCCAGGCTAGGACAGCAAGGACTGTGATGCATGGCCAAGTATAGAGGATGAAGCACACAGTGGTCTATAAATGTGGAGTAATTTAGATAGAGAAGGATGAGCTTACCCTGGCGGCAGCATCGGTCAGTACCTCCAAGGCCTGAGAAAGCTGATGGAAGAGTTCAGCTAAACATAGGGATCAAAAAAGAGAGAGGAGAAAAGTAAAGTTAGACTTGATGATGGTGTACTCCCTCCAGAGAGCACCTCAAAGAAGCCACAGGCTGCTAGAAAAGCAGACATCAGCAGATGATGGACTAGCAAGGAAGGGTGAGTGCATCAGCAATCGACCAGATGCTCCTAACATGCGAAGTGCAGCCTTGGGGCCCAGCGCCCAGAGCCAGGCTGTGTGCGTTGGCCTCCCACGGCACTCACACCACACCCAGGTGGGTTGGCCTCCTTCTCCCCATGCCTAGGAGAGGCTCACCTGCTCTGGGATTATCCGGATTTTTGTCTGGGTGGCAGGAGAGGGCCTTCTGCCTATATGCCTTCTTTATCTGGAAGAGTCAAGATTTGGTTATTTACTCTCTCACCCCAGGACGGAAAGGAAAACATTGTTAAAGTGATAAGGGAAATCCAGGGAGTGCTCTCCATCGCTAAAAGAAAGGCTGCCACACTGAAACCGTCACCTCACAACCACAGAGGAGACCTGCAGTGGGGGCAAAGGCCGTGGAGGGAGCTGACCACTGCCCTGCAGCAGAGGGGCTGGGCCTGCTTCCGCTGAGCACCCAGTCTTACCACTGTGGATGTCAGAGGGCTCCTGGCGGGGGGCAGATATCCCTATAGCCACCCGGAAACAGGCACTCTCACACACTCATGGTGTAATGTAATGTAAACCAGGGCAACCTTTTGCCCTGGAGGGAAATATAGCCATCAAAATTTAAAATGTGGTCGGTCTCGGCTCCTCGTCATGTCCTACGGTCCCTTAGATATGTACTGGAACCCGGGGGCCTCGGGGACCCCGCTCCAGGACTTCAACAGCATCATCCAGACGTGCAGCGGCAACATCCAGCGGATCAGCGAAGCCAGAGAAATAACTTGTACATGCTGCTAAGGACTAAGTTGTTCAGTTTCTACGTAGGAGAAGAGTCACTCAGCAATCACCTGGAAGATTTTGCTTAATTATTGTTTCTTAACAGACTTAGAGGCTATTAACACATCTATGTTTTTGTAAGCTGCTCAGATAAAGAATTTGATGAGCCAACTAAGAACTAAGCAAGATTCAAGCAAGCTACAGGAAAATCTGCAACAGTTACAGCACTCTACAAATCAGCTTGCCAAGGAAACAAATGAATTACTGAAGGAATTAGGGTCCTTGCCCCTTCCTTTATCTACTTCAGAACAGCGCCAGCAGAAACTTCAGAAGGAACGTCTCATGAATGACTTCTCTGCAGCCTTAAACAATTTCCAGGCTGTGCAGAGAAGGGTATCTGAAAAGGAAAAGGAGAGTATTGCCAGAGCAAGAGCTGGATCTCGTCTTTCTGTGGAGGAGAGGCAAAGAGAGGAGCAACTCGTCTCATGTGACAGCCATGAGGAGTGGAACCAGATGCAGAGCCAGGAGGATGAGGTGGCCATCACTGAACAGGATTTGGAACTTATTAAAGAGAGGGAAACGGCAATTCAGCAGCTGGAGGCTGATATTTTGGATGTCAATCAGATATTTAAAGATTTGGCAATGATGATCCATGACCAAGGTGATCTCATTGACAGCATAGAAGCCAATGTGGAAAGCTCAGAGGTGCATGTAGAAAGAGCCACTGATCAGTTACAGCGAGCTGCTTACTATCAGAAAAAATCTCGCAAGAAGATCTGTATCCTGGTGCTTGTCCTGTCAGTGATTATTGTAATCTTGGGACTTATTTTGTGGCTAGTTAATAAATGAAGTGATTGCCTCCGAGCCTTCTCCTGCTGAGCTGTTTTCAAGGGCAAGTGCTTGCTGGAGTCTTGCCAGAACAAACTGATCACAAGAAGACAGAATACACCAGAATGTCCTGTAATAATTTAGTTAGAAACTAACTACTAACTAGTCCTTGGAATTCGTGACCTGTGGAGACAGTATTTATCAATTTATGTATACATTTTATTGATTTCTCAAATTAAGAATTAATTTATGTGGATTTTGCTTTCTCTTATATTTTGATTGCCCTTCATCCCAAGTGTTTACTGAAAATTACACTCTAGATATTCTTGTTTTGGTAGGTAACACTATAGTCTTGTAATATTGTCTTTCTATGTACATACAAGATTTACCTTTTTACTAGCAGAGAGATAGAATTACTTTCTGTCACCCAGCATACTGGAGTCTGTCAGAAACTGTGTAATAAGCCAGCAATTTTTATTATTTAATATTTGTTTGAATTTCTAAGAAGCCTGCCCCCTATATGCTTTGAAAGGTTTTGGCAATGTATTTAACTAGAGAATAAAAAATTGCACAGGTGATCCAGATTAAATGAGAAGTAACTATTTGAGCTGGTCAGCTGTTGGGGTGTGTGTTAATCTGGGTTTAAGTTTATTATCTGCTAGTGTCATCGACTGCAATTCATCCATATATACACTAAATGATCTTGTTCACTTTTTGAAGAGTTTAATTTAATTAACATTATGATTCTCTGTGGGGTTCCTCTCCCACCTGTCTGTATAGAAGGGGAGAATTAGACAAAGCGTTCTTCTGGAGAGCAAATAGGAATTGTTTGGAATGATTTAATCTTTTGTTGTTGTTGCTCAGTTGTGGTTCTGCATTCCTGGTAAATGATGAATGTTGCCATCAAAAGGCTGCCCCCTACCCTAATAAGGTTTGCTGGGCATTTGATGGCAGGAAGATTTTAAAAGCTAGACTGAAGTTGGTTTAATATTTAGTCCTGTGAACCTGGCGATAAAGCAAAGGTTCTTTTTTGTAAATAATACTGGCTTGGAATAGTGATGTTAGACTTATCCTAATTTATGAACAAGAGATTAATCTCTCCATGCATAGTTTTAGACAAAACTGTTTCAATAAAAGATTGCTGTCTTGTAACATAAAAAAAAAAAATTTTAAATGTACTTTCCCTTTGACTTACTCTGGAATTTGGACTCGTAGAAGCATGCCAAAATAAATATGCAAGGATGTCCACTAAAACATAGTTTATATTAGTCCCTAAGTGGAGCCAACCAAAATCTCCAACAACGGAGACCCATTAAAAAAATTACCATAGACTGAAGTCTGTATGTGCTTTCTAGAAAGATCTTCAAGTCCTCATAACAAGAAAAAAAAATCATAACAATGTATGGTAACAAATAGCAAAGCATTATGTTGTACAAAATGTGCCAATTATACCTCAACTTAAGAAAAAGAAAGAAATATCTTCAAGGTATGGTGCATGAAAAAAACAAGGCTTAGTATATACAATGATCATTTTGGGGTTGAAAATAAGAAAATAAAAGAAATGTAAATAGTTAGAGACACTCGGGCATGTGCACAGCCCTTGTTTTCTCTTCTTTCCTCAAAGCAATCATAAACTTGTGGTTTCCTTTGGAAAGAAGCTGAAAGTGGAGGGGAAGGAAACATTTACTTCTCATTTTATACTTTTCTGTAGTTCAAATTTTCAAACCTTAAACATGTCTTACTTATTATCTTTTTTATTGATAACAGGGGTTATCCTGGTGGCAAGGCTATGGTCCTTTTTTAGTTTTTATCTTTGCACCTCTCTGTATTAAAAAGAAAATGTTTTATTTCTTATATTAGTAAAAATTAGCAAAAATAAGCAAACATAGCCACCAAGATTCTCTTTTATATATTCCACACACATAAGGGAAGGCAGAGCACAAAATCCCAGAAGCTACCCTCTGCTTCCTGAGGCCTTGCTCTCAGTTCTGCCTGCACACCTTACCTACTGCTCAAACCTCCTGGGAGGAGGAGCCTCTAGACCAGAACCTCTACCAGTAGCTAAGAAGACTGGCTTCCCAGGCTTCCCAGAGGGAACCAATAAACACTTCTATCCAAAGTGTGCTAAATAAGGGGCTTCGGAGGCAAGCAGCCAGCACCCCCAGGGGAGGGCCTGCGGGCAGGTGCCTAACTCTACTCCCACCTCCAGAGCTAAGGAGGGCCAGGAGCCACCTAGCCCAGGGCCTCTGGGGTGTGCTGCCACCTGCTGGGCCACGCCTAGAAACACACCTTCACCTGGCAGGGCAACCAAGCCCATCTAGCTCTCCTGGCTGAGCCTGAGGAAGCAGGAACCACTCCCAGGACAGGCTTTGAGCAGAGAGGGTGTAGATGTGCTTCCCTGCTCCCCAACCTTCCCAACTGCCCGCCTATGTTCACCTCCCACCCCAACTGAGGTCTTCACCATTAAAAAGAAATGCCAACAATAACAAAATCTAGCTTTTTTCACTATTAAGAAATAATAATAAGGGAAGGGGAGGTGATAGTTTTATATATAGTCTCACACTTGGAATGTCATCTTTACTCTTTTTTTTTTTTTTTTTTTTGCGGTACGCGGGCCTCACTGTTGTGGCCTCTCCCGTTGCGGAGCACAGGCTCCGGACGCACAGGCTCAGCGGCCATGGCTCACGGGCCCAGCCGCTCCGCGGCATGCGGGATCTTCCCGGACCAGGGCACAAACCCATGGTCCCCTGCATCGGCAGGCAGACTCTCAACCACTGTGCCACCAGGGAAGCCCCATCTTTACTCTTTAGGCACCTTATCATTCATCTTTTCTCCCTTTTACTCTTTCTTTTCCTTTCTCCATTATGCCCAGGGCCTTATTTCTTTTTATTTTAAACCAAGCCTTTATTGTATATTCTTTATATTTAAGGGTCCTTTATTTGTTTTTTCAAGAAGTAAAACAATACAAAAAATATACAAAGAGAGAGCTAAAAAGCTAATGTTCTTTCCCCATTTCCCCAGCCCTCTCTCCAAGGTTCCAGTGTTAACTGGATGGTGGGTGTCCTTCTAAACCTTCCCCCTTGATCATTCCAACAAATGATCTGGGGTCTTTGGGGTCTTGTTTCTGCCTCTCCACCCCCACCTCTCTCTCTCTGATCCCAGGCCCTTTCTCTGAACTGGTTGAGAGGAAGAGGAAGGGAGAAGAGGGTGTATATTGCCTCAATTTGTAACACCGCCCTCGGAATGAGCTTCCTCAGGACCAGGATTAGCAGGCGTGCACTACTGATACTGGAGGATTTTGTGGGAGATGGTTTCTTTTATATCATGGGGCTCTTATTAAAGAGTTACATGTTCTTTTTTGTAAATCTAAGAGGGACAGTAAAAGGGAGAGAGGAGCTAAGAAGGAATAGCACGAAAGAAAAATAAAAGAAGCATGGGGGTGCGGGGTAGTAGTACATTCTTCATTTTCTTTTCTTTTTTTAAAGAATACTTTACAGATTTTTATTCTAAAGGAATGATATTAAATATTGTTTTGTGTTTTTTTGTTGTTGTTGTTGTATGCAGGCCTCTCACTGTTGTGGCCTCTCCCGTTGCGGAACACAGGCTCCGGACACGCAGGCTCAGCAGCCATGATGGCTCACAGGCCCAGCCGCTCCGTGGCACGTGGGATCTTCCCGGACCGGGGCACGAACCCATGGTCCCCTGCATCGGCAGGCGGACTCTCAACCACTGCGCCACCAGGGAAGCCCTTGTTTTGTGTTTTATAATTCATTTTATATGTTCTATATCAGAAGATTGGTTTTTTTTTCACTTAAACAGGAAAACAAAACTGTTCAAACAAAAAACTAATTATATAATAATGGGAAATACTCTACATATATTAATTTGCTTCCTTATCAATTCTCTTTCCAGAATGTGTTCCTTTGACATATGTCTTTAACTGTCTCAACAAACTTTATGTGAAGCAATAGTACAACTGGACCTAGGTCACCTCACTCCCTGTCTGGGTGGACCCCCATCTTACCCCCACCCCTCCAGCCTCCCACACTCCCCACATCTACAACCAAAAACAACTGCCCCAATCAACTTGATGTATCCTGGACCCCTATTCCCTCAAGGCCTGACTGGGCCTCCATTTCCAAATCACCCTTTAAAGGTGTAAGGGGTTGAACATTCTGTGTTTCAAGAACCTATTGGAAAAATTTACCAGTCTCATGAGTAGGGGGAGAGGTGAGGCCAGAAAGTCAAGGTCAGGCTGGTATTCATTTTTAGAGAGGAATGTCTAAGGGTAGGAGGGGAGCTCTCCTACAGCCCTTCAGTACAGCACTGAATCTACCCTACCTCCCAGGTCCACTCATGGAGCAGCTAGGATATGGAGGGGCTGAGCTGAAGCTGGGGATACAGAGGAAAATCAGGAATTTCCCTGACACTGAAGAAGAAGGACACTGCTTAGCAAGGAAGATGGCTATGAAAACAATGAATTACACTGAGGTTGTAAGATGCCTGTAAGAGAGGGCCCTAAGAATGGAAACAAAGAGAAAAGAATGGCTAATTTTAGCCCTGAGGGCCTCACAGAGGAGGCAATATCTGAGCTGGATCTGAAAGGTGAGTAACAGTTCTCCAAGCAGGGCCAGAAAGGGTATTCAAGACAGAGGATGTGGAACAGCCCAACTTCTCTTCAAGCCCCAGACAAGCTTAGAGAAGAAATATGTTTTCCTTTACTGAGGAATAAGTACTGAGAACAGAAAAAGACATGAAAAAGGAGAGACATGGTTGCAATAAAACATGGGAATAAAAATAATGTTTTTGTCAAAGAATATTTTGGTTAATTAAAAAAAAATTCAACCAAAGAAAAGTAATAGAAGAAAACCAGGAAAAGAATAAATTCATACCAACAAGTTTTAACACACAAACTTGGGGTGAAGAAATGCTAGGGAATGAGAGCATACATGTAGGCAAAGAAATGCAAACTGGGCTGAGAAGAGGAGAAAAAGATTAAAGTTAACTCAGGTATGATACTGAAAGTACAAGAAAGTTAATGTGATTCATAAGGTATGTGTAATTCATCAAACAGAGAGTAGAACAATTAGAAGGGAAAGCCCCACAGTGCATATGAGCAGGGCGAGATGTGGAGAGCCTTCTGAGTTCAAAAGTAATGAACCAGGATGAATGACTGAGGAGGCATTTGGGGTCTCCAAGCCCAAAGAACTTGAACCTCAAAGTTCTCTGTGACCTAATCAAAGTTTATTGTAAAGCACAAAGGCAAGATTAATGGAACATATAAGCATGGCCAAGAAACAAATAGTAATAAATGTAAAAATTCAATGTATAGTAAAAAGTATTACTAAAATCCAATACACTGAGTGAAAAAAAAAAGGTTTTAGCTCTTCATCTCAAACCATATACCAAAATAATTCCAGATAGATAAAAAAACTAAATACAAAAAAAGAAACTAAAAGAACCTAAAGAAAGAAAATGATGGTAAAGAAAGAAAATGATGGGACTTTTAATCTGCTTTTAGGATGGGGAAGAAATTCCTAAGCATTAAAACAAGGGAAGGAATCACACACGCATGCACACACACATGCATACTTATACAAAATGAATGGATTTACAAATGAAAAAATTTTAATTTCTCTAAGTAAAAAATCATAGACAAAATTAAAAGATGAGGGATATGATAACAGAGAGAAGTATGTGCATGAAATATGACACACAACACAGTCTTCACTATGCAAAGAAATCATGCAGAAAAAGACAAGCAAGAAAAAGACAAACTACAAGAAAACAGAAAGAACATGAAGAAACAATTCATAGAATATAAATGGTTAATAACAAGAAAAATGTGCACAGCAAAGGAAACAATAAACAAAATGAAAAGAAAACCCTCAGAATGGGAGAAAATATTTGCAAATGAAGCAACTGACAAGGGATTAATCTCCAAAATACACAAACAGCTCATGCAGCTCAATATCAAAAAAACAAATGGCCCAATGAAAAAACAGGCAGAAGACCTAAATAGACATTTCTCCAAAGAAGACATACAGATAGCCAAAAAACACATGAAAAAATGCTCAGCATCACTAGTTATTAGAGAAATGCAAATCAAAACTACAATGAGGTATCACCTCACATTGGTCAAAATGGCCATCATAAAAAAATCTACAAACAATAAATGCTGGAGAGGGTGTGGAGAAAAGGGAACCCTCCTACACTGTTGGTGAGAATGTAAATTGGTACAACCACTATGGAGAACAATATGGAGGCTCCTTAAAAAACTAAAAATAGAGCTACCATATGACCCAGCAATCCCACTCCTAGGCATATATCCAGAGAAAACCATAATTCGAAAGGATGCATGCACCCCAATGTTCATTGCAGCACTATTTACAATAGCCAGGACACACAAACAACCTAAATGTGCATCGACAGAGGAACGGCTAAAGAACATGTGGTACATATACACAATGGAATATTACTCAGCCATAAAAGGAATGAAATAGTGCCATTTGCAGAGATGTGGATGGACCTAGAGATTGTTGTATATACTGAAGTAAGTCAGAAAGAGAAAAACAAATATCGTATAATATCACTTGTATGTGGAATCTAGAAAAATGGTAGAGATTAATTTATTTGCAAAGCAGAAATAGAGTCACAGATGTAGGGAATAAACTTATGGTCACCAAGTGGGGAAAGGAAGGGTGGGATAAATTGGGAGATTGAGACTGACATATATACACTACTATGTATAAAACAAATAACTAGTGAGAACCTACTGTGTAGCACAGGGAACTCTACTCAGTGCTCTGTGGTGACCTAAATGGGAAGGAAATCTAAAAGAGAGTGGATATATGTATATGTACGACTGATTAGCTTTGCTGTTCAGCAAGAAACTAACACAACATTGTAAAGCAACTATACTCCAATAAAAATTAATTAAGAAGAAAAACATGAGGGATTTCCCTGGTGGCGCAGTGGTTAAGAATCTGCCTGCCGGGCTTCCCTGGTGGCGCAGTGGTTGAGAGTCTGCCTGCTGATGCAGGGGACACGGGTTCGTGCCCCGGTCTGGGAGGATCCCGCATGCCGTGGAGCGGCTGGGCCTGTGAGCCATGGCCGCTGGGCCTGTGCGTCTGGAGCCTGTGCTCTGAGGCGGGAGAGGCCACAACAGTGAGAGGCCCGGGTATCACAAAAAAAAAAAAAAAAAAAGACAGAGTGGCTGGGACTTTCCAGGTGGTCCAGTGGTAAAGAATCTGCCTTACAATGCAGGGGACGCAGGTTCAATCCCTGGTCAGGGAACTAAGATCTCACATGTTGCCGGGCAACTAAGCCCGAGTGCCACAACTACTGAGCTTACGCGCCTCAACCAAAGCCTGCGTGCCACACACTACAGAGCCCACACTCTCTGGAACCGCATGCCACAACTACAGAGCCCACCTGCCCTGGAGCCTGCACGCCACAACTAAAGAGAAAATCCACATGCCACAACTACAGAGAAGCCCACGCACCACAACAAAAAGGCTGCACGCTGCAACGAAAGATCCCCCATGCCTCAATGAAGATCCTGCATGCCACAACTAAGATCCGATGCAGCCAAAAACAAACAAACAAACCCCAAGACCCCTCTATATGCTGTCTACAAGAGACTCACTTCAAGGGCTTCCCTGGTGGTGCAGTGGTTGGGAGTCCGCCTGCCGATGCAGGGGATGCAGGTTCATGCCCTGGTCCGGGAGGATCCCACATGCTGCGGAGCGGCTGGGCCTGTGAGCCATGGCCGCTGAGCCTGCGCGTCCGGAGCCTGTACTCCGCAGCAGGAGAGGCCACAACGGTGAGAGGCCTGCGTACCGCAAAAAAAAAAAAAGAGACTCACTTCAGACGTAAGGACACACACAGACTGAAAGTGAAGGGATGGAAAAAGATATTTCATGCAAATGAAAACCAAAAAAAGCTGGGGCAGCTATACTTATATCAGACAAAATAGGCTTTAAGACAAAGACTGTAATAAGAGACAAAGAAGGTCATTACATAATGATAAAGGAGTCAACCCATCAAGAGGATATAACATTTGTAAATATTTATGCACGCAACACAGTAGCACCGAAATATATAAAGCAAATATTAACAGACCTAAAGGGAAGCATAGACAGCAATACAATGATAGTAGAGGATTTTAATACCC
Source organism: Monodon monoceros (assembly GCF_005190385.1). Lineage (NCBI taxonomy): Eukaryota > Metazoa > Chordata > Mammalia > Artiodactyla > Monodontidae > Monodon > Monodon monoceros. The sequence continues at coordinate 90,959,112 of NW_021703778.1, read as the reverse complement.
CTCTTTTGTCAATGGATAGATCATCCAGACAGCATATCAATAAGGAAACACTGGCCTTAAATAACAATTAGTTCAGATGGACTTAACAGACATATATATAACACTCCACCTAAAAGCAACAGAATAGGGGCTTCCCCGGTGGCATAGTGGTTAAGAATCCACCTGTCAATGCAGGGGACACAGGATTGAACCCTGGTCCAGGAAGATCCCACATGCCACGGAGCAAATAAGCCCATGCGCCACAACTACTGAGCCTGCACTCTAGAGCGCGTGAGCCAAAACTACTGAGCCTGCATGCTACAACTACTGAAACCTGCATGCCTAGAGCCCGTGCTGTGCAACAAGAGAAGTCACTGCAATGAGAAGCCCACGCACCGCAACAGAGTAGCCCCAACTCGCCGCAACTAGAGGAAGCCTGCACACAGCAACAAAGACCCAATGCAGTCAAAAATAAATAAATAAAATAAATAAATTAAAAGAAAAAAAAAAAGCAACAGAATACACATTCTTCTTAAGCACACATGGAACATTCTTCAGGACAGATCATATATTAGGCCACAAAACAAGTCAATAAATTTAAGAAGACTGAAATCATACTGAGCATCTTTTCTGACCACAATGGCATGAAACTAGAAATCAATTACAAGAAGGGAACTGGAAAATTCAAATATGTGGAGATTAAACAACATGCTACCAAACAACCAATGATTCAAAGAAAGATCAATGAAAGCAAGATCTTTTTTTTTTGAAAAGATAAGACAGATGAACTTTTAGCTAGACTCCCCAAGAAAAAAGAGAGGACTCAAATAAATAAAATCAGAAATGAAAGATGAGCCATTATAATTGATATCATAGAAATACAAAGGATCATGAGACTACTCTGAACAATTATATGCCAAAAAATTGGACAACCTAGAAGAAATGGATAAATTCACAGAAACATACAACCTACCAAGACTGAATAATGAAGAAACATAAAATCTGAACAGACCAATTGCCAGTAAGGAGGTTGAATCAGTAAATAAAAATCTCCTAATAAACAAAAGTTCAGGACCAGACAGCTTCACTGGTGAATTCTACCAAACATTTAAAGAAGAATTAGGGACTTCCCTGGTGACGCAGTGGTTAAGAATCCGCCTGCCAATGCAGGGGACATGGATTCAATCTCTGGTCCAGGAAGATGCCACATGCCGCAGAGCAGCTAAGCCCGTGCACCACAACTACTGAGCCTGCACTCTAGAGCCCGCGAGCCACAACTACTGAGCCCGTATGCCACAACTACGGAAGCCTGTGTGCCTAGAGCCCATGTTCCACAAGAGAAGCTACCTCAATGAGAAGCCCGCACACTGCAATGAAGAGTAGCCCCCACTCACCACAACTAAAGAAAGCCCGCGCACAGCAATGAAGACCGAACACAGCCTAAAATTTAAAAAAAAATTGTTTAAATAAATTTTTAAAAGTTAAAAAAAAAATAAAGAAGAATTAATACTAATCCTTCTCACTCTTGCAAAGAATAGAAGAGGAGGACACATTTCCAAACTATCTTTGCAAGGCCAGCATTATTGCCCTGATACCAAAACCAGACAAGGATGCCACAAGAAAAGAAAATTATAGGCCAACACCCATGATGAACACTGATGCAAAAATTGTCAACAAAATATTAGCAAACAGAACTAAACAATAATATGTACATTAAAGGATCATACATAATGATCAAGTGGGATTTATTCTAGGGATGCAAGGATAGTTCAACATCCACAAATCAATTAATGTGAAACACTATATTAACAAAATGAAAGATAAACATCTTATGATCATCTCAAGAGATGCAGAAAGGCATTTGACAAAATTCAACATCCATTTATAAAAACTCTCAACAAAGTGGGTATAGAGGGAATATACTTCAACTTAATAAAGGCCATATATGACAAGTCCACAGCTAATATCATGCTCCATGGTGAAAAGCTGAAAGCTTTGCCTCTAAGAATCAGGAACAAGACAAGGATGCCTACTCTACCCTCTTTCATTCACCGTAGTACTGGAAGTCCTAGCCAGAGCAATTAGGCAAGGAAAAGAAATAAAAGGCATCCAAATCAAAAAGGAAGAAGTAAAACTGTCATTATTTGCAGATGACATATTATATATATAGAAAACCCTAAAGAGTCCACCAAAAAAACTGTTAGAATAAAAGAATTCAGTAAAGTGGCAGGATACAAAATCAATACACAAAAGTCTCTTGCATTTCTAGGCACTAACAATGGATGATCAGAAAGAGAAATTAAGAAAACAATCCCATTTACAATTTCATCAAAAAGAATAAAATACCTAAAAATAAATTTAGCCAAGGAGGTGAAAGATCTGTACACTGAAAACAAAAAGACGACGATTAAAGAAGTTGAAGAAGACCAAATAAGAGGAAAGATATTCCATGCTCATGGTGTGGAAGAATTAATATTGTTTAAATGTCTTTACTACCCAAAGCAATCTATGGATTCAGTGCAATCCCTATCAAAATTCCAATGGCATTTTCACAGGAAAAAAAAAAAAATCCTAAAATTTGTATGGACCCACAAAAGACCCCAAAAAGGCAAAGCAATCTTGAGAAAGAAGAACAAAGCTAGAGGCATCACATGTCCTGATTTCAAACTATTTACAAAGTTACAGTAATCAAAACTGTATGGTATTGGCATAGAAACAGACACCTTGATCAATGGAACAGAACAGCCCACAAATAAACCCACATATACAGTCAATTAATTTACAACAAAGGAGCCAAGACTATGTAATGGGGAAAGGACAAAGAAGCCAAGAATATGCAATGGGAAAAGAACAGTCTCTTCAATAAATGGTGTTGCGGGGAGGGGAGGGATAAATTAGGAGCTTGGGATTAACATACACACACTGCTGTATATAAAACAGATAACCAACAAGAAACTACTGTATAGCACAGGGAACTCTACTCAGTATTCTGTAATAACCTACATGGGTAAAGAATCTGAAAAAGAATGAATATATGTATATGTATAACTGAATCACTCTGCTGTACACCTGAAACTAACACAACATTGTAAATCAGCTATACTCCAATAAAAAAATTTTCCCCAATAAAATTTTAAAAAATAAAAAATGGTGTTGGGGAAATTGCATTCCCCATTTTGCATTTTGCCACATGCAAAAGAATGAAACTGGATTGCTATCTTACCCATACACAAAAATTAACTCAAAATGGATTAAAGACTTGAATGTAAGACCTGAAATTATAAAACTCCAAAAAGAAAACATAGGGAGTAAGCTCCTTAACATTGGTCCTGGCAATGATTTTTTTTTTTTGGATTTGAGAGCAAAAGCAACAAATGCAAAAAATAAACAAGTGGGACTACATCAAACTAAAAAGCTTCTGCACAGCAAAGGAAACCATCAACAAAATGAAAAGGCAACTATGGAATGGGAGTAAATATTTGCAAATCATATATCTGATAAGGGGTTAATATCCAAAATATATAAAGAACTCATACAATTCAATAGCAAACAAACAAACAAAAAACCCCAAAAACAACCTACAAACAAACAACAAAAAACCCAATCTGATTAATAAATGGGCAGAGGTTCTGAACAGACATTTTTCCAAAGAAGATATACAGATGGCCAACAGGTACATGAAAAGGTGCTCAACATCACTATCCATCAGGCAAATGCAAATCAAAATCACAACAAGATACTACCTTACCAAAAAGACAAGAATAAGTGTTGGTAAGGATGTGGAGAACAGGGAACTCACGTGCACTATTAGTGCAGCCACTATGAAAAACTGTATACAGATTCCTCAAAAAATTAAAAATAGAACTACTGGGAATTCCCTGACAGTCCAGTGGTTAGAACTCTGAACCTTCACTGCCAAAGGCCTGGATGGATCCCTGGTCATGGAACTAAGATCCCACAAGCCGCACGGCATGGCCTAAATAAATAAATAAATATTTTAAAATAAAAAACAGAACTACCAAATGATCCAGCAATTCCACTTCTGGGTATTTATCCAAAAGAAATGAAAACACTAACTTGAAAATATAATGCACCCCCATGTTCAATGCAGCATTATTTACAGTAGCCAAGACATGGAAACAACCTAAGTGTCTACTGATGGGTGAATGGATAAAGAAGATGTGAGATTATACATATACATACACACACACACACACATACACACACAGATAGATAGATAGATATACTCATTCAGCCATAAAAAAGGAAATCTTTCCCTTAGACAATATGGATGGACCTTGAGGGCATTATGCTGAGTGAAATGAGTCAGAGAAAGACAAATATCTTATGATCTTATTTACATGTGGAATCTAAAAAACAAACAAACAAGAAACAACTCATAGATACAGAGAACAGATTGGTGGTTGCTAGAGGCAGGCAGTTGGGGGAGGGTGGGGGGAGCAAAATGTCAAAATGTACAGACTCCCAGTTATAAAATAAATAAGCCATAGGGATGTAATGTACAGCATGGCAACTACACTTAATACTGTACTGTTTATTTGAAAGTTACTAAGAGAGTAGATCTTAAAAGTTCTTATCACAAGAAAAAACAAATTTTAACTATGTACAGTGATGGGTGTAATTTACTTAGACTTATTATGCTCATCATTTCACAATATATACATCAAACATATCGAATCATTATGTTGTATACCTGAAACTAATATGTTATATGTCAATTATATCTAGAAAAACAGGGGACTTCCCTGGTGGCGCAGTGGTTAAGAATCCGCCTGCCAATGCAGGGGACATGGGTTCGAGTCCTGGTCCGGGAAGATCCCACATGCCGTGGAGCAACTAAGCTCGTGTGCCACAACTACTGAAGCCCCAGCACCTAGAGCCCGTGCTCTGCAACAAGAGGTGCCACAGAAATGAGGAGCCCGTACACCACAACGAAGAGTAGCCCCCGCTTGCACCAACTAAAGAAAGCCTGTGTGCAGCAACAAAGACCCAACACAGCCAAAAATAAATAATAAATTTATTTTTAAAAATAAAAAAACAAAAAGCAAAAAACCAGGGATGTTGAGCTTCTTTCAACTATTCTAAGCTAGGAAGTAGCATGGTTCACGGAAAGAAAGAAGGCTCTGGAGTCTAACATGTGTTTTCAAATTTTGAATCTTCCACATACTACTAGCGTGACCTTGGGCAAATTACTGGATCTCACTCAGCCTTAGGTTCTTCAACTACGAAGTGTGGGAAGTATCCCATACACATAGGGCTGTTGTGAGGATTAAAGAAAATAACCCATGTGAAGTACCTAACAAAAACCAGGCACTCAATATAAGGTCCAAACCTCTTGTTTATCCACTCCTGAGAGGGAGGTAAATTGTGACACCAGCCCAGGACAATGCCAACCTAACAGGAACTCCAGGGATGGACATGGGTCCACAATGGGCCCAGGTGAGTCCAGTATGAATTCTTGAGGTGTACAACAAGGCTGGTTTCAGGTCTGCTGGGGGCAGTTCTAAAATTCTATCCTTGGTTAGCCCCCAGGGGCTCTGAACTACTCTCATTCAAAGTGTAGGGGGTACGGGTAAGTAGCCTGAGATCTTCCAGAGTGGCCATGAACCAAAACCCACCTGGCCTAAGAATGCTGGCCAAGTGTGTCTGTCCTGATTAACTAGTTATTACTATGGTTAGCTGCTAAGCCTGCCCTGGGCAAAGCCCACTGCTAGGTTTTAGCCTCGAAGGCCAGTTCTGACTTTGAACCGGTTGGCCTGGAGTTTGGTGTTTTGTGTTACAAATAAGACTCCCAGCTTTGCCCAGCCCTCCTGGAGTGACTGGTGCCTGAAGAATTTCTCATCATGTAAACACAACTCTCCAGGCCTTTGAAAAGCTTCCATGTCGATATTGTTTATTACGAAATATTCTACCTTATTAGCTAGCAGCTCAAGAGGCTGGATTCAGGGCAAAAAGATGCAACAATATTTTTCTTAACTATGATAAGTTGGGAAGGAAGAGGAACTTTCAGAAGAACAAAGAAACAGTAGGATCCTACATGTAATGATGTGAGAGAAAGACAGGACCATCTAATCCCAGGCATTCGGGTTGGCAGCTCCTCTATGAAACTGAGTCTGCAAGTGCTGGGACACCTAGGCAAGGTTGAAGTAGCCACTGGAAGGTGCCAAAAGCTACTGAATTGTCTTAACACTTGCAGTTTTCCTTCCTTACCTATAGGTTTCTCCTAAATCCCCAGGTTTCCCTAGCACTTGGAAACATTCATTTGCATTTCCTGAGACTTCACAGAAAAGAGCTAGGTGACAGTTGAGGGGCCTCTCACCCAATGCCCCCTGCCCAGACCATGGTTTTTCAGAGGACCAGGCTGTCTCCAAGGCTCAGCCCCAGAATAACAGAGATCTCAGACGAACATAAGCTCCACGAGGACTTTAAACTCCAATTTGCAGAAGTGTGGTCTTCCTCCTGATGTCTTTCTAAAATATTACTCCCTTTCCCCATCCTAGGACACTACTTGAATTTAATGTCTTCCATATCTCAGGATCATCATTCAGAACAGAAACTACTGAACAGTACATGTTCAGATGCTACTGAGGGCAGAGTCAGGCTTTCCCTACGCTTCCTTAGGTGGTAATGATCTTAAATTCTATTCTTTTTATAGTTTCTCTATCTCCTCCCCAGTCAGCCTCTACTAGACTGTGCCAGATGCCAGCCTGTCTCTGGAAGTGCTTATTATCTGCTGTTTCTTTTCTGGAATGGTCTGGAAAAACAGATAAACTGGTTATGATTGTGCCTCAAATGAGGGCATACAGGTACAGGAAATTATGGGGGTTCTTATGAATAAAGGGAATGTGCTTTAGGGGGCAGGGAGTTTTGCCTATCCCCAGGGGCCAGAACTGTGCACTGGACAGCACCTGGTACTCAGTAGGCACACAGTAAATATCTATTGAATGAAAGGGGCACATGTCCATTTGTTCTCAACCAAACACAATTAGGAAGCCTCAACTATGTCAATTACTTCAGGCCTATTGAAGAGCAGAAGGAAGTGGGTGCTATCCCAACCCTAGGAGACCTTCCCACACTATTTCATAATTTCCCCTTCTACCTGCTAACACTTCCTTTTGAGAAACTAAGCCTGGAAAAGGGAAGAAATCACTACAGCAGACTGATAAGAGAACTGCAGTGGGAACTAAATGTTATCCCCCCAGAGCCCACATCACAGAGGGGAATAATGAGTCATGAATTAGCAGCCACCCACTCAGCCCTTCCCGGGGCTCCATAACTGATTTCGCCACTCACAGCAACCTGAGCCCAGAGCAGGGAAAGGAGCCTGGAGCTGGGTCTCCCGCCATCTCCACTGCTTGGCGCCAGGCACACAACAGGGCCTCTGACAATCCACCTGCCTTCAGTTTCACCTCTTATAAGGAATGAACTCCTGACTCACACAAAAAAGCCAAGCACTAAGGGGTCCAATAAATATAAAATAGCCATCATTAAACTTAAAAGAAAAGTGCCCTACATAGAAGAGATCATTATTTTTTAAAAGGCTGCTATCCTTTCTTATAATAAAACTTGGAGCCAAGTAAGCAGTACAACTAATTAAGCCCAGTTCTCAAAAGCCAGACTCGTAAGTCAGACTCAGATACAGAGGGCACACAGGGAGGTCACTCTATGTGACAACAGGTACTGAATGAACAAACCATGCCAGTGAATCAGCTAGGAAGCCATTACAGGCCCAGTTCCAGGAATGGGAACAGTCAGTAATCTAGGCCTGGACAGTAATTTCTCCCTAAGCCTGGGGGAGGCAGACAGTTCCCTAAGCCTGGGGGAGGCAGACAGTTCCCCAACCCTGTACTAGCCACAACACCAGAGGCTATGTGACTGCCTGATGTCATAGGCAGGAAGTAAACCACAGAGCTCTAGGCACTTACCTGGAAGTCCCCTCTGCCTAAAAGATTGGCCACTTTCATTCCTTACAGCCTGTGGTCCACACTGCAACAGCACTACATAGAAATTCCCAAATTCCTGCGGAAACCAGACTGCTCCAAAGGCTCTGAGCAAGCAGGGTGCCAGCCACCCCTCAGACCAGCACCCTTAGTTCAACATTCCCAAAATGTGGGCCTGCTGGTGGTAACGAGATGCTGGGGACACCCGGACCTCACACCAACATCTCTTGTAGTCTGCTAACCATGGCCCACAGTCCAGACTCAGGACAGTGACCTGTGCAGCCTGAACCAACTGAGACCATGCACAGGGCCTGGGCTGCTTCTCCCCATATGTTGCCCCTATGCACCCTAAAGGATCTGGATCCCCAGCCCATCCTGAGGTCACTCTTCTGGTCCTCGTACCCCTCGGGCTCTCACCTCTGGGTCCCCCTTTAGCACTCCCAGTATCCCTTCCTGGGCCTCAACCCCTTCCCTGCCCTCCTTCTCAGCCCACTTCCCCAAGCCAGCTATCCACCGGGGGCACAGTCTACAGCCCTCCTCCTCCTCCGATGCCCCCTTCTCTCAGGCCCCGCCTCTCCCTCCCACCCTTACCCTAAGCAGGCTTACATCATGCTCAGACTCCAAAATCCTCACCTGCATTCTTCTATCAGGTTGGAGATTCCCACCCCTCAGATCTGTCAGATACCCTGGGTCTGGCGGCCCCTCACCTCTCCCCACAGCCTGCTGTCACTCTTAACCCCTGGAGACCTGGGTCCCTACCCCCAAAGCCACTCTCCTCTGCCCAGGTGCAGAACTCTTTCTCTCTGGGCCCTGGTACTCCCTACATCTCATTCTTTTTTCCCCTTAACACACTGGTTTCCTTTATAAACAAATTATATTAGTAAAAACAAGTGAGTCAATTTAAAGAAAAATAATAATAACCAAATAACAGTATTCAGGAACAGCAAAAATAGGGAAAGCAGCTATGCAAATGGAGAATATTTTGAATTCTACCTTAGCTGAAATGAAAACTCCACTGTGGTAGTTTTAACACAAATTTTAACATACTTCCTCAAGTTGTCCGGGTCGGCTTAATACCCTTTGAGCTCACCCAGGTCGTTCAGCTTTACCCACAGAGTCAAATCTCTATCTGTGTCACAGATGGGAACACAAGGCTTTCTGGGGCCCGCAGACCCATATCTTGTTACCCTAATTGCTCCTGAGGTGTGAGTCATGGAAAACAGCTCTGAAATAGGAGTAGAAAATGCAGGTTTGGGCAGGCGTTCTGCGTTTACTAGCCACCTTATGCTGAGCAAATCAAACTCTGTCAGTGTCAGTCTTCTCATCTATAAATTGGAGCTAATAGTCCTTGCATACCTCACACTCTTGTTTTTTTTTTAATTAATTAATTTATTTTTGGCTGTGCTGGGTCTTCGTTGCTGCGCACAGGCTTTCTCTATTTGCGGCGAGCGGAGCCTACTCTTTGTTGTGGTGCGTGGGCTTCTCACTGCGGTGGCTGCTATTGCTGCGGAGCACGGGCTCTAGGTGTGTGGGCCTCAGTAGTTGCGGCACACAGGGTCAGCAGCTGTGGCTCACAGGCTCTAGAGCGCAGGCTCAGTAGTTGTGGCACATGGACTTAGCTGCTCCACAGCATGTGGGATCTTCCCGGACCAGGGCTGGAACCCGTGTCCCCTGCATTGGCAGGCGGATTCTTAACCACTGCGCCAGCAGGGAAGCCCCACACTCGTTTTTTTTTTTTTAAGTTACAGATTCTTTTTTTTTTTTTTTTGCGGTACGCGGGCCTCACATTGTTGTGGCCTCTCCCGTTGCGGAGCATAGGCTCCGGACGTGCAGGCTCAGCAGCCATGGTTCACGGGCCCAGCCGCTCCGCGGCATGTGGGATCTTCCCGGACCGGGGCACGAACCCGTGTCCCCTGCATCGGCAGGCGGACTCTCAACCACTGCGCCACCAGAGAAGCCCAAAAACTTATTCCTTTTAAATCTGTAAGAAACAATGTCAATGTATCACATTCTAGGGTATAACAGAAATAAGTGATTTAAATAAAGGTATTACGGCATCCCTGGTGGCAGCACAGTGGTTAAGAATCCTCCTGCTGGGCTTCGCTGGTGTCGCAGTGGTTGAGAGTCCGCCTGCCGACGCAGGGGACACGGGTTCGTGCCCCGGTCCGGGAAGATACCACATGCCGCGCAGCAACTAAGCCTATGCACCACAACTACTGAGCCTGCGCTCTAGAGCCCACAAGCCACAACTACTGAAGTCCGCGTGCCTAGAGCCTGTGCTCTGCAACAAGAGAAGCCACTGCAGTGAGAAGCCCACGCACCGCAACGAAGAGTAGCCCCCGCCGGCCACAACTAGAGAAAGCCCGCACAGCAACAGAGACGCAACGCAGCCAAAAATAAATAAGATAAATAAATAAAAATAAAGTTCCCTTTAAAAAATAAAGTTATTAGCTAGCAAACAGGTAAAACAGCCTTTTCCTTAAAGCAATAATAAAATATAAACTGAAAAGGTGAATATTAAGTTTCCATGGGAGTTTTCCTGGTAAATACATTTAAAACTTCAGTCTTCAAACAGTTGATTAAAATGCATTTTCAAACTTCACCAAGTAATACCTGCCAAGATACAGTGAGTTATGTACCCTTCAAAGGGCTTCAAATGAAAGGCAAGGCTGCTATAGACAGGAGAGAAATTCACATGTCAACTGCAGAGCAGTGGAAGGAATATTAAACTGGGGCTCCAGTCTGACCCAACACTCACTCACTGGGTGATCTCAGCAAGTTCCATAGCCTCTTTGGACCTCCATCCTCCTGTCTATAAAATGAAGAGAGTAAATGACCATGATGATCCCTTTTAACCCTGCTGTGATATATTCTTTTCTCTTCTCAAGGTCTTGCACAAAAACACCTCCTCAGGGGAAGTCTTCCATGATCCTGCCAATCATATGAATCTTGTCTTCCTCTTTATTCTGACAGCATTTTCCTTATATACTTTTATTCCACCTCTTTCACTCTACCTCAGAATTCATTCTTTACTATATTGTGTGAGCTGTCAGAAAGCAGAAGTGATGTCTTCTTCAGCTCTGAAGTCCCACCATGCCTACACAGTCCCTTGTCCATGGTGACATACTCCATTCATTTGTAGATTTGAACTGAACAGTGAACTCTGCTGATCCTCAATTTTGTTCTACCTGATGCCCCACCGCCTTTCTACCCTGACCACTGCCTTGGTCGAGAATCACTGGTGTAGTGTGAGGTGAATCAGCACTGGTCTATCAGGACTGGAATGAGTGAGAAGGTGTGAGGAGTGGAGGGTAAACTTAGACATGAGTTTGGGAGATGTGCATTGGACATTAGCACTTACAGTGTTAGGAAGGTGGAGCAACAATGATAACAGCATGAGGGAACTTGTAGTGAGTCTGTGCCAAGTGCCTTGCCAAGTGTTTTGCCTGGACTGAGCCTCATAACAAGGCCGGCGAAGAGGGACTGCCACCATTCCCATTTCGCAGACATGGAAGCCAAGGCACACAGAGGTTAAATATTTGCTCAAGGTCACAAACTAGGTAAGTCATGGAGCCAATATCCAGGCAGTCTGCCTCTAAAGTCCACTTTCTTAACTGTCACTGGTGATAAGTACAAAGATGATTATAAACGCACATTTAGAATTCCCAACATTGCTCAAGGCTCTGTATTATGATTTCCATCCATTCTCAACACACGGTAGATGTAACAAACAACGACTCTTGGCCTTACTTGTTAAGATTAGTTATAAAAGCTGTCATTTTCTACATGAGTTACACTCTCTAGGAAATCACCATCTGATTAGAAAGCATCACCTTCTAGAATTATCAACTTTGACCTCTGCATTTCAAAATGATGGACCACAAAAGCAAGAGACAGAGAGGCTGGAAACAGACACGATGGGGTGACCCTCCAGGAACTGCTCTCTTCACATTTGTATCCCTAGCACCAGGCTCTGCGACAGGCACACAGTAGGTAGGCACTTAAAAGTTTGTGGAATCGAATGGTGTTTGTGGGAAATGTTTCTACCCTCCTCGAAAACACAGATGAAGAAAGAGAAAAACAAGAGAGGCAGGGAGAACACTGTAAAGTTTCATTTAATGAACTGTGGGACCTGCTGTGTGTGTGTGTGTGTGTGTGTGTGTGTGTGTGTGTGTGTGTGTGT